>NW_005355204.1:187664-209806 GCF_000412655.1 Myotis brandtii | reverse complement strand
CCCCCTCCTCCTCCCTTCTCCTTTTCCTCTAAACTGTACTGGAGTTCCTTGGGCTACTTAATCTGTGTTTGTATTGCCTTCTGATCTGGCAAATTCTTAGCCCTTCTGCTTCCAGCTACAGCTACTGTCCCCATGTCCTATTTTTCTTCTGAATTCTGGTTATGAATGGACCCTCTCATGTCCTTGCTTGGGTACATCCCTTCCCTGTAGCCACTCAAACTGAAAATGATGACGCTGGAGAAGAGGGACACACGGTAGATGCTGCAGATAAAAACCATGTGACAACATGACATAGTGAGGCTGCCACAGAAGGAAGTTCCACATTTAGTGCCCTTAGTGGCATTTTCCTCCAGACTTTGAACAGGGTGGTTTCACTGAGTATGGTGTCCCCTGCGTTCTCTCAGCCAGACCCTGAGGGACCAGGTAGAGACCTGCTGCTCTCCCCCGGCGCCCTGCCCCTCCATGCAGACACCCACTGGCACCACCTGCCCGGGATGTGAGGGCTCTGTCACCTCCCACAGTGCAGGGGAACCTGCCGCAGTGCCGGCAGTCCAGCCCCCAGGTTCACGCGGTTCAGCTTCTCACAGCTTCTGTCACAACTAGTCACTTCCCCTCTCTGGACACAAGCTGTGTCCTCCACTCTCCTCTGGTCTCAGCAGCCACTCCCAGGGCCAGGACTGGACCTTGCCAGGCCCGCCTTGCCTCATCCCTCTAGTCTGTCCTTCCCTGGCCTGGCCATGCTGGCCTCTGTCCCTCACACATCTGATGTCCCCCTCCACCTGGAAAACTCCTCACCTCCATGCCTGTTCCTCACTCAGGACCAAAGTCTGCGAAGTGCAGGCCCAGCAGGTGTCCTCGCTGGAGGCTGTCTACTAGTTAGATTTAATTTACATGTTCATGTCCACTCAGCTTTTATAACAAACAGTATCACTTTCACACTTGCTAACAAAGCATTAAAAACTTTCATTTAGCCCTAGCTGGTTTGGCTCAGTGGATGGAGTGTCAGCCTGTGGACTGAAGGGTCCTGGGTTCGATTCCGGTTGAGGGCACATGCCCGGGGTTGCGGGCTTGATCTGCAGTAGGGGGTGTGCAGGAGGCAGCCAATCAGTGATTCCCTCTCATCATTGATGTTTCTATCTCTCTCTCCCTCTCCCTCTCCCTTCCTCTCTGAAATCAATAAAAAAATTGTCATTTAATCCTCAGTTATATGCTTTTCATCGAGAAAAATAATAATTTCCTTTATATGTAATGGTGGCTAAAGACTATTAGCCTAGCCGGCAAGGCTCAGTGGTTGAATGTGGACCTATGAACTAGGAGGTCACGGTTTGATTCCTGGTCAGGGCACGGTTGTGGGCTCAATCCCCAGTGTGGGGCCTGTAGGAGGCAGCAGATCAATGATTCTCTTTCATCATTGATGTTTCTCTCTCCCTCTCCCTTTCTCTCTGAAATAAAAAAAAATACATTAAAAAAATAAAATAATTTTAGCTTTATCATGTAGTGCTTGCACAGTGAGTGATTGGAAGGCCTGGAACAGTTCCTAAAGTTGTTGAGTCAGCAGTTTGGGAATCGCAGAGCTACTCTGGGTGGGCTCTGTGCTAGCCCGGGACCATGTGACCAGGACCTTTTTCTTTAGCGACAGGGCTCCCACATAGCAGGAAGGCGGGGTGGGAGCACCAAGAATCAGGAGGCGGGAGGGGCAAGCAGGTGTGTGCCCAGGGAAGGGTGGCTGTGCAGCAGGATGTGCACCTGATGCCCATATTACCACTGGCATCACCCTCCCCACATTTCACTTGATCCAACTTCTCCTTTGCATACCCTCTAGAGCAGCGGTTGTCAACCTTCCTTGCCACGACCCTTTAATACAGTTCCTTATGTTGTGGTGACCCCCAACCATAAAATTATTTTCATTGCTACTTCATAACTGTAATTTTGCTACTGTAAACAATATGTAATTATATATGTGTTTTCCGATGGTCTTAGGCGACCCCTGTGAAAGGGTCGTTCGACCTCCAAAGGGGTCGTGACCCACAGGTTGAGAACCGCTGCTCTAGAGGCTGAGGGTCTATGGGCCTCGCGCCAACACCCCTCCCCGCCTCACTGCTTTCCTAGTGAATCTTCAGGACTGGCCAGCAACCTTCCCTCACTCGTTTCCATGACTCCATGCCTGTGCGTCCCTGCTCTCAACTCTCTGAGTATCTCTGGCCCCTTCCTTTGCCACCCATCAGGGCTGGATGCTGTTATCTCGTTCCTGTGTGTACTCACTGCTCCAGTGAGTTCCGTAGATTCGGGGAATCACCTCATTCATCTTGGTGAGGCCCTTAGCATTCAGTAAAAGTTTGACTTTAAATTTGCAGTAGTTAGATACGAGGACACACATGCCCCGTGCACATATTCTGATGGGATGACTGACAGTTTTCTTTCCGGGGTTAAAAAACAACAATGTTTGTGTGCAATGATTTTAAAGTTACTGTCAGTTTCAAGATTCCATAAAAGATCAGTGTTTAGCTAATAACCATAACATTGACATTAGCTTGTTAATAAATGTACTGAAATCCTTTAGTGTATATTTAAGGCAAATTTCTGAATGTGAACTGGTGTGACTGTCTTTATTCTTATAGTTTCAAGTATTTGAAAGTTCATAAGGGAAATATTTTAAGATGTTAAATTAACGTATATTTATTGACTACCTACTGTAACCCATTCAAAGCCATGTCCTAAGTGTAGCTTTTATGAAATATTTCTTAAATGTCAAATTCTCACATGCTCAGTGTCCACCTTCCTTTACTAACTCCCTCTAGGTTACATGGGTCAGATGTCTTAGTAAGTGAAGAGCAAGAACTAGCAAAGAAAAAAAAAAGACATGAGTGCTAGTTTTTAAACGAATGGTTACTATTAATTATTCAGAAATAGAAAAATGCATAAAATTTTCAATTTTAATAAGAATGACTGTCTTCATATATTTTTCCTTCTAAGTCTCATATTTCAGATATTTGATAAGTAATTAAGAGTTCAGGTTATTGATATGTAAAGCAATTTCTGGTTATTTACAAGTAATGTACCGACGAACCATTAAAAAAAAGTATGCTCACAACAGTACCCAGGTGAACTCTGACTGCCCAGGAGGCCTCTCGGAGTGATCCATCTTGATGTCAGCAAATTGCTTACTAATGTGTTGACTTAGGGCCACCCTCAAAAGCAAAATGAAAAGCCTGGAATTTACAGCATATCAATGAATCAGTTGATAAGCTTTTACTGGTTTAATATCCTCACAGTCTTGCTGCTTGGAGCCACTTCAAGTTAGCAACAGAATGTTTGCCATCTCTATGTGATAAAGGAACTCAAAGGACTAAACAAACTTTCAGACCATTACGCTGTTTGGTGAGATGTAAATGAAAAAAGTAGGATAAATCTCACGCAGGAGGGTGCGGGAGCAAGCAGCCCCTAAAGTCAACCAGTGTCTGACAAATCACTAACTTTTTACACAATGGTCAGGACTTTTAGCTGGGGTGGAGATGATATAGTGCATTTGAAAAGTTTTAATTGCAGTCATAAAAGGCCATGCCTCAATTATATGACATATGCTAGCAGAACTTCCAGATAAGGATCAAAGGCTTTCAACGAGCAGCCGCTGCATTCTGGGCAGCACTTGGCCTCCCTGTGGGCTGGAGGCAGTCATGGGCTCGGGACCTCTGCAGATGGCTTTGATCTGAGCTCAGGATGCACCAGGACAGCCATGTTGTCCTCACAGTTCTGCGTCCTCCCCGACAAAGCACTGCTGACTCAAGGTCAGTTCTGGATACTTGCTCACGGCACAGAGCTCAGCATCTGATCTGCTGGTTCTTACTCAGGACACTGTCTGTCTGAAAGAACCTACAGGCAGCATGGCATCACTTTGCTCGGGTGTAGTCTTGTTAGGAATGTGCCAGGGTCATCTTAAAGCAAGGCAACTCCGTGCAGAGGAATTCTCAGTGTGTGGAGGCATTAGTATTTGTAGAAAGACGGCCTCTGTATTTTACCCAGTAACACCCAATAGATGCATGAAAACTAAGTAGGAAGAGACTTCCTGAATCCCCCTGTAGTACAGGAATGAAAATGCACGGCCACAGCTCTCCCAAGGAAGACAGACTGACTCATAAAAATAGAATGGCCAAGCTCAGCTGGAGTGTTAAACACATACCTGTCTTCTCCCACTCCTGGAACTTTAAAGGAAATAAGCACTTCCTAATTTACTGTGCCTAAGAACACCCCATTGTTGCCTCTCTTTTCTATTGATTAGACTTTTTCCCCTGACGGTAACTTATTGGTCTCAACCAGTGGTTCCCAAGTGCAGCAAAGAAGTTTTCACCCACTTCCAGGATGAAAGAAAAAAATAACTTCAGTGGAGTGTTTTTATACAGCTAAATGTCTTCAGTGTAAAGAAATCTCCTTCAGTGTGTGGCCAAATATTCCTACTCTTCTGGTGTTAAAATAGTCTTTCTTATATGAGATGATTCTGATGGTGTGTCATGTGTTAATCCCAGCAGCCTGGAGACAGCGGGTACAGCACCGCATGGGCTGCTGGTAGGGGAAAGAGGACTGCGTCCCGTCTGGTTCATTGCTGGTGAGGCCGTGGAGCCGATATTTACCACCGTTGACTATGGGCTGTAGCACATGATTTATTTTTCCTAGTAATGTGCAGTTTCAATTTGCATGAATTTAACATTCACCAGTGGTCAGAATGGAGCTAGAGCTTAGGAATGTGGCTGCTGGGTGCACATGTCACCCCAGATTAAAGACTGGTTGCTCCACAGGTGACTGAGAATCACCATATCCGATACTGTGGTTACTGCAAACTCTCCAGTTTCTAAAATTGGACATTAGATCTCTAGTGGCTCTGTGCACATGTAGGTTGTGGGAGGGTGACGGGTGAGGCCTGTGTCAGAGCCGAGCTGAAAGGCAGGCCTCTGCAGGAATGTCACCGCCTGGGTCACAGAGCAAGTCTCCCACCCCAGGAGCCTCGACAAAGCCATTGTTAGTTTTAGCTGTGGAATTTCTTTATTTTTAAATGGGTGTATTCCCAGGAAACCTGCAGACACTGGTTCTTCTGAAGTTGGAGTTTAGTACACGTGTCAGTTCTGGAAAATGGGGGTGAATATTGAGAAACCCAGACCAAGAGTTATAGTTATATTTTAAATATCTCAGTCTGTGACTTTTAGATTTTAATTGACATATAACATTGGGTAAGTTTGAGGCATACAATGTGATGGTTTGATATACTTATATGTTGTGAAATTATTACCACAGTAGGGTTAGCTAATACTGCCAACACCTCACATAATTTTCTGTGGTGAGAGTACTTAAGATTTACTGTCTGAGCAACTTCCAAGCATATAATACAGCTTTGTTAACAGTAGTCACCATGCTGTACATCAGATCTGCAGAACTTGTTCATCTTATAATTGGGAGTGTGTATACTCTGACCAATATCTCCCAATTCTCTGGCAGCTACCATTCTACTCTCTGGTTCTGAGTTTGACTGTTTTAGATTTCACATATAAGTGGCACTGTATAATATTTGTCTGATTTACTTCATTTAGCATAATATCCTCAAGGTCCATTCTTCGTGTTTTTGCAAATGGTAGGATTTCTTTCTTTCTCATGGCTGAGTAATACTCTATCATCTGTCTGTCTGCCTGCCTGCTTGCCTGCCTGCCTACCTGCCTACCTACCTACCTACCTACCTACCTCATCTTCTTTATCATTCATCTGTGGATGGACCCTTAAGTTGTTTCCATGTGCTAGCTATTGTGAATAATGCTTCACTGAATGGGTGCAGATATCTCATTGTTGTCCTGATTTCATATCCTTTGGATAAGTACTCAGAAGTGGGATTGCTAGGTCACATGGTAGTTGTATTTTTAATTTTTAAGGAACATCCATACTGTTTCCATAGAGATTGCACCAATTACATTCCCACCACCAGGTCACCGGGTTCCCTTTTCCCCGTGTCTTTGCCAGCACTTGTTATCTCTTGTCTTTTGATGACAGCCATCCTAACGGGTGGGAGGTGGTTTCTCATTGTGGTTTTGGTTTGCGTTTCCCTGATGACTAGTGATGTTGAGCACCTTTTCATGTACTTGTTGGCCATCTGGATGTCCTCTTAGGAAAAATGTCTGTTCAGATCCTCTGCCCATTTTTTACCGGTAATCAGATGTGGATTTTTAAAAACTATTAAGTTATATGAGTTTCTTATATATTTTAGATGTTAATCTCTTATCAGATACATGATTTGCAAATATTTTCTGCCCTTCTGTAGATTGCCTTTTCATCGTGGTTGTTTCCTTGCTGTGCAGAAGCTTTTTAGTTTGCTGTAGTCCCATTTATTTATTTTTGCTTTTGCTTTTCATGTTACGTTCAAAAAATCGTTGCCAAGACCAATGTTAAGGAGACTTTTCTCAATATTTTCTTCTAGGAACTTTATGGTTTCAGGTCTTAAGTCTTTAATCCATTTTGAGTTGATTTTTGTTAAATCCTCTTGATGAGTTGACCCCTTTATCATTATATAATGATCTTTGTCTCTTGTTACAGCTTTTGAGTTAAAGTCTATTTTGTCTGCTAGCATATGCAAGACTGCTGTCTTTTGTATGGAATATTTTTTTCCACAGTTTCACTTTGAGCCTATGTGTGTCCTTGAAGCTGAAGTGAGCCTTTGGTTGGATCTTGTATTTTTACCCATTGAGTCATTCTATGCCCTTTGATTGGAGAAATTAACCTATTTACATTAAGAGTAACCATTGATAGGTAAGGACTTACTAATGCCATCTTATTGTTTTATAACTGTTTTGTAGTTCCATTTTATTCTAGAATATTCCACAGTGTTTTTTTTATTTGTCTTTATGGCACTGATGTTTTATAGTCACAGCCAGCTGTTTTGCAGAACAGTCCTCATTTTGGATTTACCTGATTGCATGTTTTCTCATGACTGGGTTGGGTTAGCATTTTTGGCATGAAAGTGCACAGGTGATGTTTTGTCCCCACGCACCTGCCACATTAGGGGCACTGGTGTCAGTTCACCCAGTTATTGGTAATCATGTTCATTGAGTTTAGGAGATGTCCACCAGACCTTTCCAATTTAAAGACTTCTCATTCTATTTGTAAATTATAGGTGATCTGTGGTTGATACTTTTGAGACTGTGGGAGTATCCTATTCCTCAACAGTCCTTCACCCTGTAATTTACAGTAATTTAATTTATTGACATAAGTTCTCAAACTATCATTTGTGTAATAATCATATAGTTTGGATGCATCTGTAGCATCCTGGGTAATGTGACAGTGAATAACATAGTTCAATAATCTTGGAGATTCCATTAAAACATACTGGCATTTTAAAATTGTAGGTTAAAATTATAGATTTTTATTTCCTAGACCTAGCCCATGCCTATAGCTCACAAAGTGAATTCCATCAAGTTGGAAAACGTAGGAAAAATCATGAAATTGCGAGAATCACTCAGAAATGACTAAGAAGCCTCTGGGCTCTGCTGGCACAGGTGTTTAAGTACATGAGGCAGCTAGGAAGGAGGCAGGAGTGCACACCTGCCGCTAACACAGTGTCTGGCATTTGATCACTTCATCCATTTAAGGTGAGGGTTTGGTTTGCAGGTTCACACGTTAAAGGCCACAGGGGATGAGGGTGCTGGGGGAGGTGTGAAGGGATTGCAGGGAAGACGGGAAGCGAGCACACGTGGCGGGGATTCTATAACTCATTAAACATAGGAAGCACAAAATTTACAGAATGCAGAGGCCTAGTAAAATGCTCTGTGTGCAACAAACTGACCTCACTAAATAATACTTTTGGTGAAGAAAGATCTCAGTTGTGTGTGTATGTGCGTGTGCAATGTACAATCAGTTGAGTCTCATGACACTGCTTTATGTGAAAGCAAAGTGTAGCCTATATTTTTAAAAGTTCAAGTGTGTGCAGATGAAACAATATTTATACTCATAAGATAAAATGACTATCAAATCTGTAAAATTCTGTGACAGAAAACAAGTAAATTCTGATTGGAGAGCCAACACTATCATACTCTGGAATTACGAAGTAATTCAGAGAAAATGGGATGGAGCAAAGCCTGGAGAGGAGTCGGAAGGATGAAAACAGGTGTGACCTAAGAATGAATGACAACATGAGATGACCAGTCCCTGATGAAGGAGGAAAGACATTGCTGAGAAGATGATAACTAGCCAGAAACCAGGTTTCCTGCAGGGAGTGAGCATGAAGACTGTAGGTTGGGCTGAAACGTCATTGTGGTCAAGGACAAGGACTTTTTAAAAGTAGATAAACTCTGAGGAACTGCGATCCAGAGAGGAGGTGGCACACTGTTTATCCAGAGGCTCACCAGGACCGTGCCCTCCTGCCAAGCAGGGATGCCTGAGGGAGCTAGACGGCCTTTCCCTGGACCCTGTCCCCTTTCCCTAAGTAAGGGGCATGGCTGACTTGGACATATAACTTCCTCACAGACATGTCGAAAAATGTGTGCCTGCAGCCCCTCTGTCCATGGCCTCTGGGTTCCCTCTGCGGCTCCCCCCACAGGGCCAGCCCCACCTGTGGAGGGGACACCTCCAGTGTCGGGACAGGGACGGCACTGCGGCCTCTCAGCCAGCGCTCTGACGCTCTTGCTAGGGAAATTCCTCTCTCCACCCCTGGCAGCAGCTTTGTCATCAAGATAAGCAGTATTTTAGGTCATTTGCTCACATAGTACATTTTGTGTTATTCTGCTGCTGAGGGCAAATCAAGTATATTTCTTGATTAGATCTAAGGCATAATGATGTCACAGCAAGCTAAGAGTCTGACTTTCTTGTGCATATTCTGGTACCTCATTGCTGGGACAGCGACCTGAGTGACAGGAAGGGCATTGGGAGGACTCTGTTGTCCACTGCGGTAGAGTGAAGGCCACGGCCACTGCCTGCAGGATGCCTGTGCAGCCCTGGGACTAAGTAAAGGGACGGCGTGAGCCAGAGACCAGCTCTTTGGGCTGACTGGGCATCTGAGGAACCAGGGCTGCATGTGAACATCACCTTTTCTCCCCAAGCTCAGGACGGGGCCACTTGGTTCCGCGCTCAGCGCAGGACAGTGAGGGACAGAGGGTCCCTCTATGGATGGAGCAATTATGTCACTCATTACCCCATATGGAGGGCAGGGAGGTGCAGACGGATCTAAACCCCATACACAGTGATCCTGGACATGACCGCGAGGGTCTGGCTCTGCCTGAGGGTCTGGGCCAGTGTCCTGTCCGAGCGACCAGCTCCCCTGAGGTGCTATGATAGAGACGTGCCTGAGCACATAGGAACATAGAGTAAATACACACTTCTAAGCGCCTACTGTGTGCTAGGCCTTTGTAAACACTATAGAATAGCTCTGTAAGGTAGAAGTCACTCCTTCATGTGACAGATGAGGAAACTGAAGCCACAAAGCTGGTGGAACACCATTAAGCCAAAAAAAGGTAAAAATAAAAAATGGCTAAAAGAAAAGGTAGAAACGGAAGTTTCTGGAGAATTAAGGGTCTGTACTTACCTTTTCTTCAAAGAATTTTCTCCTCAACTTGGTATCTGTGGGTGGCATCGTCCTCCTCAGATCCTGGTACCACTTCCTAACCACGTGTCCCCTCCAGCAAGCTTGGATCCTAGAACACGGGTTGGAGAGGGGTGATCAGGTGGCTGTCCTGTGCGGGGTGGGAGGAAGGAAACACCCCCCCCCCACTGTGACACCAGCCATTGGCGTGACCTCTGAGCACCTCCTGCCACTGTGGGTGCCCTGGACGGGGCCTTCTCACCGGATTGCACACTTGGCTTTGAAGAGCCGGGCCGCGTCATAGATCACTCGGGTTTGATACTGGCTTTTCCTGCAGAGGGGACAGGTCTTCTTACTTGTGAACTTCTCGAAGGCCTGAAGGCACGCCTGCGGGGAAACATTTCCCTTAAACGACAAGTAATTACTCAGGCACCACGTTTTCACTCCTCATGTAATTACAGTGTTCTGTTCTCGTAATTATGAGACTCCGTCCAATTTAGATCATGAAGAAGTTTCAACAGATGTGAACACCTTCCTCACGTAACTTGTTCCAAATGATCTTTTACAAGAATACACACGCACATACATCAAAACCTTCTGAAAACAAGTCCCGTGCAGGAGAGGAGACTGTGGGCGGTGACCGCAGTGAGCCCAGGACCTGCTGCCCACGCTCGGACTGCCATGCAAACGTCTGGGGTTCTGTCCATAAAATTCACCACTTTCTAAACAGGATGAAGTGCACTGTAGCCCAAAGTCACATTTCTAGCTGTGAAAGATGATTACAGATTAAAAAAAAAACGGGCCTGTGAGGAGACTTAGCAGGATGGCCCCGTCCCCCGAAGCCACAGGCAACGCATCGCACACGTGAGCACAAGCGCAGCTACTCACCCTGTGAAACACGTGGGAACATGAAAGCAGCACCTGCCACGGGAGACAAAAAATGTTTGAAGTTTCAATTAGTGTAACAGAGAAGCAGCATAAATGCATTAATTAAAAAATTCTGAGTGCTTGAAAGGTAAGCTTGTTTCTTTGAAAAATTAAAAAAGCAAATTAATAACCTCCATATTCATAATATTTAGTGTTTTTAGTATGGCACAGGTATATAATCTCAACAAGAAAAGCTAAGTTAAACATCAAACACACACATGAAATTTGCTATTAAGCCATTAAAAAGAGTGTATATTTAAAAATGAAACAGTTATGAAGTGGATGCATTTCCTGGGCAGATCCTGGGCGGGGGGAGCGGGGGAGAGAAGCAGAGAAAAATCCCTTTTTCAGGCTTTGTACAACTACATTGCACTCTTTAATTTTTAAAAATCACAGCTTTATTGAGATATAATTCTGACACTCTAAATCAGTGGTTCTCAACCTTCCTAATGCTGCGACCCTTTAATACAGTTCCTCATGTTGTGGTGACCCCCAATTTCATTGTTACAAATTGAACATAATTAAAACATAGTGATTAATCACAAAAACAATATGTAATTATATATGTGTTTTCCGATGGTCTTAGGCAACCCCTGTGAAAAGGTCATTCGGCCCCCAAAGGGGTCACGACTCACAGGTTGAGAACCGCTGCTCTAAATAGTAATAAGTGCTGGATACATATGAATCAGTTGTTTTTTTAAATGTAGGGAAAGTGTGGTCAGGAGAAAATGTTCCCTTTCTGTGACCCAGATTCCCACAAATGGTGACATTCTGGGTTGTGACAAAAGACAGAAGCTTAGACCCAATAAAGAAAAAGGTAGCTGGTCCTCCGGAAGGGGAGCTGGGCAGGGCAGGGCTGGGAGAGGAAGGAGGGATGGGGAAATGCAGGCTGGTTGTGGCAGAACAGTCCTGGGTGGAAGGTGCAGCAGGGAGTGCCATCGATAGTATCCTGATAACTAGGTCTGCGTCGGGTGGTGTGAGATTTACCGAGATGACCACTTAGTGACTTATGTGATGTCTAATCTTTGGGGTGTACACCTGAAACTAATATAATACTGTATGTCAACTGTAATTAAAAGTAAAAAATGATTTTAAAAGCTGAAGAAAATTAAAGAAAGAAAGAGGTTGCCAGGCCAGCAAGACAACCATGGCTTCATTAACTCTCTTCTACACTAAAATGCTGCCCTATCCCAGATGGTAATCTTGTAGCTTAAGGGCTAAAATCTTTTGAAATACCCAAGTTTCACAGACATAAGGTTAGGTCCTAATGGAGAACTGGAATATAACCAGTGGTGAATTCAAATTAGTAAAGACCAAAAATTTTATTGTGAACTAACTCATTAACAATAAACCTTTGAAAACAAATGAAGTTTGAGATGTTATGTGCCAGGGAGCAAGTGAAGCAGGCTCTTGACTCTGCTGCGTATCCCAGCAAACGCCGAGGGCCTACCCGTGGGAGGCACAGCCTTGCATGGAGATGACTGGGATGGAAACTCTAGGGCAGGTTACAGTTAACCAGGCACACGGAATCGGCATAAAGAAACCCTGTGACAGAGGTTGAGTATATATACTCTATAGTGTGACAAAGTCTCATGAATAAAGTTAGAAAGATATTACTTAGAGCATCTTCCACAAATTATTTCAAGACACTCAAGCCTAATTTTTCTTTTATATTTCAACTAGAGGCCCGGTGCACGAAATTCATGCACTCGGGAAGGGGCCGTCCCCCAGCCTGGCCTGGGCCCTCTTGCAGTCCAGGAGTCCTTGGGGGATGTCTGATTGACAGCTTATGTGTGTGTTTGTACCTAATGCCCACGCCTAAGCCATCAGTTGGACATTCTCAGCACTGCCGTGGAGGTGGGAGAGGCTCCTGCCACCACCGCTGCACTCACCAGCCGTGAGCCTGGCTCAGGGCTTCTGGCTGAACAGCACTCCCCCTGTGGGAGCGCTCTGACCACCAGGGGGCAGCTACTGCATTGAGCGTCTGCCCCCTGGTGGTCAGTGCACGTCATAGCAACTGGTTATTCTGCTGTTCAGTTGATTTACATATTAGCTTTTTATTATATAGGATTTACATAACAGCTTAAAAATGCCTTCTAGCTTTCATGCTTTCCACTTGGGGACAGACGCTCCTGTTGGCATCCCGACTGCTCAGCTCTTGTGGCTGGTGGCACAGGGCTTTCTGTCCACAGTCTTTGTGCTTGAGAATTACTGTCCAGTCAGTGAACAGCACTGCTAACTACGGTGTTTAGCTCTTCCTCACACATGTAACTTTAGTAAATGGACAAGAAAATGTAAGTTACCTGAGGGTCACAGGAAGAAAAAAACCTGTGTGTGTGTGTGTGTGTGTGTGTGTGTGTGTATGTATGTGTGTATGTGTGTGTTTGTACCTAATGCCTCCTATTAAAGTGCGCAGGGAAGAACAGGGGAGTCTTAAGCCCCAGCTCAGCACCTCCCAGCGAGGGGCCCAGGCTGCTCACCTGGCCCTCCTGCTACCCACCTGGGGCTGGAGCTGGAACTCCTCCCTGCAGATCGGGCAGGGCTGCGAGGAGTCCCCCTGCGAGATGGACCTCTGCTTCACCTGCTCCCACTCATCTGAGGAGAGAGGCAACAGGGGAGGCTCAAACAGGCCCAGCTTCTGCGCTAAAGTGAAAACAATGCGGTGTGAGTTAACAGCTTACGATGTGGGGCTCACTCACACCTTAATGACACTGAGCCTCGTCTGGAACACAGCCAGCGCTGTTCTCGGTTTAGAGGGAAACAGGAAAGTGCTCGGGGTATCGCTGTGGCAGCAGGTCCCCTCCACGTGGTGCCCCTCCATCTGTCACACGTGCGCGGGGACACAGTGCCCCAGACACACCTATTTTCTACTCCCAGCATAATTTTTAAATATTTTCTATTTCTCACTTTCAGTTTAAAATAATTTCAGACTTGCAAAAGGTAAAACAGTTAGAGTCCTCGTGTCTCTCACCAGCTTCCCTATAGTTAACGTTTTCATAGCCCGCATGCAAGTGTCAAACCAGGAAAAGGGTGTTGACCTAACTCTGCCCATCTGTTCCTGTCTCGGCCCTCTTTTCTGACCCGACTCCACTCAGTGGCCATGTCTCTGTAACAACAGAATGGTGTTAGACATGCGTCTCCTGCCGCCTGCGGCAGGGCCTCCATCTTTAGCTGCTTTTCTTAAGACTTGGGAGGAGTGCTGTCCAGGGACCATGTCGAGTGTCCTTCAATTTGGGTTTGTCTGATATTTCCTCAGGTTAAATTCGGATGTGCACTTCGGTGAGGCTACCACAGCAGGGATGCTGCACCCTCCCAGCGCCACCAGCGGCACCAGTGGGGGTGTCTATCGGGGTCAAGTGCAGTTTGCCCCATGTTACCCCTGTAAAGCTATGGTTGTGCCCTTGCAATGAGCGTGTGCGTGTGGGACCGTGTCACAGCGTGACTTTCCCACCCATGGTGTTATCACTGTACTGCTTGCCAAATGGTGCCGTTCCAGTTCTAGCCCCGCTCCTGGGCTCTGGGTGTCATTCTACGGCAGAAAGAGTGTTCACTTCCCATTGGCCACATCATTCCTTATTTCTGTCGGCGTGGATGAGCGATGTGTCATTTCACGGTTTTGCTTATTCTACTGTCATAACTATCGCTATTTACTTTATTTAGTTGTCCCCATCATTGCTTTCAAACTTTAGCACATACACATTTTTCTATAAGGTCACACATTTATAGACCTCAGCAGAGAAAATTTTACTTTTAACCTCAACCAAATTCTTTAGCTTGAATAAGCCAAACATGAATGGCGAGGCCAGCTTACCTAAAGTTAATGGAGGCGGCTTTGGATCAAGAACATATTCTTTTTCTGGATCTTCCTCTTCGGGGCCTCGTATAGTCTTTTGAAGTCCTGTATCTTTAACAGCTTTTGTATTTCTTTTTAGAGACTTTGATGTGTTCTCTCTCTTCGGTACCTTTGTCTTGGAATGATCGGCCACTGAAAGATTCCGCAGTTGAAGATCATGTAAAATGTGATCTTGTAAAGCAACTGCAGTGACTGCTAAGTTATCTTGTTTAGATGAATGACCCTGAAAAGTAGGAACAAGGCCATATAGACAGAACATTCTGTAACCTATCATTTAGAAGAAAACCGAGGCTTTCCTACTCCACCTGGAAAGCCGCCTAGACCCAGTGTCCCGGGAAAGGCTGCTCCACCCCTTGTCAGCTGGGTGGGAGCAGAGCCGTCTCCTCATTATGGTGATGACATAGTCACAGCTGTTCATTTGGTCTCTGCGGATTAATTACAATGCAGATAAATTCATTATGACCTAGAAAGCGGCAGTCACCAACCGGTGGTCTGCGGACCTCTGGTGGTCCGTGAGGTCCAAAAGGTTGGCGCCCGCTGCTATAAAGGGTGTGCGTGCCTAAACACATTCTGTTTCACTCTAATTAATTTAGACTGCAGGCCAATCTTGCTCTGCTATACCAGAGCATCTTGCATTTAGTAGATGCTTTTTTGGTGAAAACTCAATGGAATAAAATTGCCATGCAGCTAAGAGGTGCTGTGAATACAGTGGGCATTTCCTCAGTGAAGTGAGGCTTGCCAGCTGTTTTTATACTCTCACATAGCTGAAGTAAAACATATCCATGACCACAACCAGGTGTATGTTTCAGAAAAGAATTGTATACCTTATTTTTTAACATGCTAAGTCAGAAAGCGTTGCCACTTGCTTGGCTCTATCAAATTCTGTCAGCATGGTATTGCATTCCTTTCATTCTTCTACTTAGAAACATAGTCCACAGCAAGTCAGGGTGAGACTGCAACAGGAGAGCGAGACAACAGAACGGTGTTACACATGAGTGCAAAAACCTCTGGCCAAAGACCCGGCTGTGATTGAAGACTCCTCCAGAGAGAGCACTCGCTGGGGCCTGGAGGACGCCGGGGAGTGAACACACTGCAGCACGTACACGAAGAGACTCAGCACGTGTTTCTTGCCCCGGGAGAAAGGGGACAGTGAATGCAGGGGGCAGAGAGGAACGCTGGCTCACCTCAATGTGGCCACAACACACACACACACACACACACACACACCCTGTGCGGGGGCACACTGGGGGTCCAGTCTTGCTCCACCTGTTTGCCGGGCAGTTTACTTTGCATATGAGTCAGCTTCCTCACCTTTAAACAGGTACAATAATACACACACACTTTGCAGGGTTAGTGTTGTGAGTACAGGAGGCAGTTTTTGCAAAGTGTCTTCTGTGGGCCTTTCACACGGAAGATACTCTTAATGGTCATTATTGCCCCATGTCCCTCCAGGCTGCTGCAAGACTCTGGGCTTGGCTCTCAGAAACTTAACCCTTGCCCCATATTAAGAGCTGAAGTTAATAGGAATATTCTTTCTTTGTAAACTCCAGTATTACCAAGAGGTAGGTTGGTAACGAAAAATACCATTGTGGTGCCAAAGTAATTAGTTACCAATTTGTTTAAGTGACCTTAAGCTAATTAATAAACATGCCAATTAAAAACACGTACATAAGAGATATGCCATTTTAAATACAATTGGTCATACTGTCTTATTTTTCGTAACTTGTGAATTCCTTGTTTGCACGTTTTTGGTGAGATCACAGCTGGTACGGCCAGAAGCATACAGACAAATGTAAAATTAAATTGTTAAATTCTCTGCAAAAACATGGCCAGGCCTTCGGATTTGGTTCCCTCTTATTCCCTCTTAAGTATTGGGTAGCGATAGGTTTCAAAAATCACCGATTTCAGACTGTTGATATTTTTAGGCCTCACCAAGGCAGGTCACCCAGGGCTGCCCTGGACGGAGGGGCTCCCTGCCAGGCGGGCGTGGCCCAGGACCCAGCCCCGCCTCCTCACCTGCTGCGGAGCCCTCCAGCTCACCTCTAGCTCTGGGTGGTACCCGCCCAGGTAACCGACCCCAGTCCTCCGCGCCCCCACCACGGCCTGCTTCCCCACCTTTGTGACCGCTCCCCGTTGCCTAGCAACTGCCGCCTCCGCAGTCACCTCCCTCCCCCCCAGTGCGCATGCTCAAAGGCCAGTCTTGCCAGTGACAAGTTCTGGACACGGCCTGGGGGTCAGGCGCAGCCCCTCTCTGCACACGGCTACTCTGCGCATGCTTGCCGGCCCCGCGGCACAGGGCCGCACCGCGCATGCTCCACTGGCTGGAGGGCCCCCACCACGCTCCCTAAAATACGGTGCTTTTAGGGGCCCTGCGGGTTTTCTTTTGAGCCTTGTGCTGGGAGGTCACTGGCTTTTGGATTTGCAGTTTTCAGGACATTTGACAAAACTTGAGCCATTTATTTTTATTTTTTAAATATGTTTTATTGACTTTAGAGAGAGAGAGAGAGAGAGAGAGAGACAGAACATTGATGAGAGAGAAACATCGATGGGCTACATCCTGCACCCCCACCGGGCCTGCTACCCAGGCATGTGCCATGACCAGGAATGGAACCGGCGACCTCTTGGTGCACGGGTGGATGCCCAACTGAGTGAGGTACACCTGTCAGGGCAGCCATTTATTGGCTCCACTACCTTTTCTGCCTCCACCCCACCCTTCTCTGCTCTGGATTCCGGTTACATTTATATCAGACTTCTCTGTATGTATATGTGCACACGTCGGCAACATGATTTTTCAGCTGGACAGTGGTGCGAAAGCGTATGCATTTGGTGGAAACCATACGCTAACTTTGAATTTGCACTTTCCCAGGCTGGGGATATGCAGTAAGATGCTGTGTGGTGCTGGGCAGCGTCAGTAAGCCGCAGCTCTGGTCAGCCAGGCCACCGTGAGGCACACAGCCAGTACTCTACAGCATAGTGTTAAAATCCGTTTTCCACTTAGGGCATTTTCAACTTACGATGGCTTCATTAGGTTGTAACCCCATCATAAGTCAGAGAGCCCTGGGGATTCTGGGATGAAACGTATGACCAGCCTAAGCTGGTCAGGAGATCACAGTGCTCTGGCAGCGCTACTTAACTGGTGGATATCCTACCCAGGCAGGCTGACTAGATGGACTCAGTGTGTTAGTGGAAGCTACTGGAAAATTCCTTTAATTCTTCCTACTGAGGATGAACAAGAAGAGCCTGGAGGTGACAGTGGTGCTGGCTCTCTCATCCAGTGAGAGCCCGGAGCTGCTGAGGACCTGCCAGGGCCTGGGGGGCGCCTGGGCAGGGAGTGGAGGCTGGGACGAGGCCAGCCCTGGCGCTGTGGTTTCAGCCTGCTGCTAACACTCCTCTCGGTCTTCTCCTCACCTGAGTGACTGAAGTCTCTTCACACTTCAGCCAGTTTTGGTCTGTTTTTCTGTTACTTGTAACAGGGAGTATTCAGTTGATAAACAGGTGTACTATCACCACCGTAGGGCTGTGGTGTGATGAAAACCTCCCGTGTGTGAACTCTTTATATCCATGTATTCCTTTCCTGTATCCACATATTTAAAATTTCACGACAGTTTTACTACCTGCATGCTCTATCCCAAAGAAATGGGTGTTTCTCTTTTTTGTTACTCCTCACTGGAGGACATTTTTTTCTATTGATTTTTTTTTTTTTTTAAAGAGAGCGTGGAAGGGAGGGAGGGAGGGGAATAAGAGAGAGAAACACTGCTGCCTCCCACACTCACCCTGACCAGGCCGGGAATCGAACCTGCAACCCAGGCACATGTCCTTGACCGGGAATGGAGGCCAAGACCCTCTGGTGCATGGGCTGGCACTCTAACCCACTGAGCACACTGGCCTGGGCAGACATGGGTGTTTCTTGTTAGCTACACGGAATATTTTTCTGCAGGCTTTTGTTTGAAAATGTAACCTCGCAGCTATAACTTTGTAATTCTTGACAGAGCCTGGCTGACAGATGGGCATTGAAGACAGGGTTGTGAGGAATACCCTCCTTAGTCCTCCTCCAGATGCAGTCCCATCCTTGGCCTAAGACACATGGCCAGGAGCGGCGTTCTTGGATGGGGATCATTAGCACGTCGCACTCCCCGCGGCTCTCAGTGGTTGGTGTTTTATGTTGGGTTAGCGTTTTTGCTTGTTTGTTTAAAGAGGGGCCTAGGAAATTGCCCGGATGCAGAGCATGTGCGACTTCCAAGCACCCTCATTGTGCACACCTCGTCCCGCCCAGACCCGTGTGCAAGCCCTCGCACGGTGCGTTTATTTTAGAATTCCGGTCACAACGGGATACTCTGATACTGGTCTGAAGAGGAAGTTAGAGAACCAGTGGGCAGCAAGACATGTCGGCTGCTCTGTTGAGTTGCTTGGAGAAGGACACGGATGTGCTTAGAGCAGCGGTTCTCAACCTGTGGGTCGCGACCCCTTTGGGTGTCTAACGACCCTTTCACAGGGGTCGCCTAAATACGTCCTGCATATCAGATTTTTACATTACAATTCATAACAGTAGCAACATTACAGTTATGAAGTAGCAACGAAAATAATTTTATGGTTGGGAGTCACAACATGAGGAACTGTATTAAAGGGTCACGGCATTAGGAAGGTTGAGAACCACTGGCTTAGAGTGAACAGGCTGCGCCCACGCCCCCACTGTGCTGAAGAAATCAGCTGTTCTGTGGACTGTATTTAAGGGCTATGTGTGTGCACACGTGACAAGAAAGGTCATTGTGCCGCACATCTCATAGGACGGGCAGCCATGATGGAAGGGCTATGTGTGTGGGTAAGGGTTGGATGAAGGGGAGTCTTTCTCTGTGTCTTGTCTGTGCAGAAGCGATGCAGGAAGGTGGCCAGATACTGACAGCCGTGGAGTCTGTCTGCTGGCTGAGGAGGAGGTGGTCCCACACTTACACTGGAGACATGTTTGTCTTTTGCTTTTTCTGTGAAGTGATAGAGATTTGTCATAAAATTCCTCACACTGTGCAGTTATACAAAGAAGAAAGTAAACATATTTGCACCTAAATCTCACAACCCAGAGTAATTCTCAAGAGCAGATTCCCAAGGCCTGTGCATAGCTGGGTGGCTATTTTAAAATAAAAAGTATCGAGTTTTATATAAAAATCTTGTACTACAAATTTTTGTTTCTAAATGATCTTTCTCAAATGTGGGGGAGATTAAGAAAACATGAAGGTATTGATATCCCCGTTGCATTATCCCATTGCTCTGCTCACCCATTTATAAAATGAGCTCTGTGCAAACACCCTCCCCGCCTCGCTGTCACTGTGCCATCGGCCTCTTTGTGAGTCTCACAGACAGAGGACACCATAAACTGTTAAGAATACAAGGCAAATAGGTTGCAAAGCTGAATGACAAGCCTTGTGAAAGACTCGGGATTTAATGTAGCTGATGAAAGTGCCGGTGGACTCCAGGTAAAGCCGTCGCTGACTGGAGATCTGGGAGAATTAGGCCAGGTGATGATTTGACAAGGGCGCTGGCCGGGAAGGAGCTTCAAAAGACCAGGTTTGCCAGTGGAGGGATTAAGAGGAGCCCTTGGGAACACACTGAAGAATTTAAAATCATATGCAAAGAAAAGCCTGCTTTAAAAGTCCAAGTTGAAGTGAGCGAAGGTCACACTGGTTTTCAGTCTGGTCCTGTTTATTCACACAGCCATGGTCGGGCCCGGGGCCCCTCCTTTGGTTTCTGGCCGTGGCTCTGTTGTCGCCTGTAATAATGTCCCCTTCTCTACTCCTGCCTGTTCTGGAGACAAGGGCCTCACAAGCGAGAGCACCCAGGCCCTTCATTCAGAGCTCGCTGGGCCAGGGGGTCGGCCAGGGCGGGGGGAGGGCGCTGCAGGGGGAACGGG
Organism: Myotis brandtii; assembly: GCF_000412655.1. NCBI lineage: Eukaryota > Metazoa > Chordata > Mammalia > Chiroptera > Vespertilionidae > Myotis > Myotis brandtii. The sequence continues at coordinate 189,583 of NW_005355204.1, read as the reverse complement.
GCGTGGGGTGCCTGATGCAGGCAGTGGGCGTGGGGGGCTGAATAGAAGAGGGACACTTCTCCGACTGGGCTGGGTGTGTCTGGCTTTCTCGGCTGGTCCTGAGTCCAGACATATAGAGGCTGCAGTCACCACCGGGTCCGCCGTTTGGGGCTGGTTGCTGCTGAGGTTGTGGCCTCAGTTCTGTTGTCATGTCCGACTGGCCGCCGTCCATTTGTATACTCTCCCCCTCAGTGTTTGTGCTGTGTCAGTGTCTGTTGTGACAATAACACTGCAATGCAAGCCCCTCTCCCCCTAAACTCAGCGGTTTCAAGCCATAGGCTTCACTTTACTTACGAGGACGCCTCAGGCGGGCACTAGGGGCTGGGCTGAGTGGGCGCTGACATCACTTCCCATCTGCACAGGCCATTACAGAGGAAGCATCCAAGAAGAGAGGCCATGTGCAGGCTCCGGAGGCCGCTGACTGCCCAGGCCGCCGGCCACACCGCCACGCAGCTGTCCTGCAGAAGCGTGCCCTCCTCCAGCCGCGGCCTGTGCCAGGCGGGGCCCTTGCGGAGCGCCTGTCGGCATGCCTGTTAGATGCCTAGGCCAAGCAAGTCACGTGTGGAGCCCAAACTCAGGACGCGGGGCTTGCAGGGCTGCCCAGTGGGCGCGTGGGTGCAGGGAGCAGGGCGATGGCCAGCTCTGCCCTGGACACGGGCCCGCCGCCCTCACCCTTGCGCGACCACAGTTTGCTCTGTGCAGGCAAGCGAGACGTTGGGTGTAAGAAAGCAAGGAGTGGGCCTTGCTTGTCAGTTGTTCTCAAGTATGACAGCATCAGTGACTTTCTAATGAGGTCTTCGCCTCTGAGTCCAGGACTTGTTAATTTGCAGGTCAGATGTTTGCAGTGAGATCACAAACCTGCTTTTCTGTAGTTCACATACGTGTTTTGTTCAAAGCATAAGTAATTGGAGGTAAAAGTTTTTGTGAAACTTTGATGTCGTATGTGACACGGGGGCAGGATTTTCACCATTACTTGCCTCCTCTCGCTGGTGGTGAAGGCTCCATTCATTTCTTCTGCATTTGCTTTCTTTCTTAGTCGTGAGCCTTTCGGTAGCAACTGTCTCGCATGTTATACTTTCCATTCCTATGAAGTCCTATTATAATAACTGTCACTGTCTCTTTATTACCTTCAAAATGAATCCTAAAGCCAGGGAGCGAGGGCCTGAAGGGCGGCAGGTGTGGGCATCTGGGCAGATGGCATCACATCTGTGTACACAGCAGTGCATGGGGCGGGACTGAAAGGGTCCAGCTGCCTGGGCCCCAACAGCGCCCCATTGTGATCGCCTGGAAACGCTTTATGACCCTTAGCAGACTCACGCCGACCGGAGCAGACACTCTCTCAGAGCAAAGGCCGTGTAAGAGCTTTTACCAAGTCTCACCTCTTTAACAGAAAGAGGGTTAGTGGCACGCAAGTGCAAAAAGAAACTGAGAATAAAGGAGTGATACAGGCACAGTTAGTCCTCTTTTTCTGAAATTGCTCTATTTTGTTATAATCCTGTCAGTGGTTTGGTGTGGGAGTATTTTCATGTATATTTAAAACAAAATTTTCCTTTTTTTTTTTATTTTACTTTTCAATTGCAGTTTACATTCAATATTATTTTGTATTAGTTTCAGGTGTACAGCATAGTTTTCATGTGTATTTTAACTGATGTCCATTTCTGTGTTATTCTCAGCATAACAATATGCTCAGTGTGGCTCAGTGGTTGAGCGTTAACCTATGAACCAGGAGGTCATGGTTCAATTCCAGTCAGGGCACATGCCCGGGTTGCAAGCTTGATCCCCAGTAGGGGGCATGCAGGAGGCAGCTGATCAATGATTTTCTTTCATCACTGATGTTTCTCTCTCTCTCTTTCCCTCTCCCTTCCTCTCTGTAAAAAAAA
>NW_005355204.1:182882-187616 GCF_000412655.1 Myotis brandtii | reverse complement strand
AACATCGATCAGCTGCCTCCTGCACACCCCCTACTGGGGATGTGCCCGCAACCAAGGTACATGCCCCTGACCAGAACCGAACCTGGGACCCTTCAGTCCGCAGACCGACCCTCTATCCACTGAGCCAAACTGGTTACAGCTATATATATAAATAAATAAATATAATTTTTAAATGCATAACCAAGTTAGGAGAACAGGTTGCTCTGTCTTTACTTCCAGGTTTGACCCATTTGTTCCCCTAATACTTATTAAATGCCTGTTTTGTGAAAGAACCACACCGGGACCTACGGAGACCACCAAGTGAAATCAGTTAAGAGCCAGCTCTCAGGGTCACAGACTAGAAGGAGAAGAATGACATGAAGACCTGGTGCTGTTTGGTGACAACGGGGAGCACGTGGCCAGTGCGGAGAGACACGGCCATCACTGCACTGTGGTGAGACTGACCGCTGGCAGGCGCAGAGTCCCTGGAAGGAGGGGCGTGGAGCTGGGCAGAGCGCTCTGCAGGCTGAAGGTGATGGAGCCAGTTGCGGGGGAGCGGGGCCCAGGTGCTGTCCGTGGCCGGGCAGTAGGGCAGGTTCCTGGGAAGGAGGCAAAGGGGCTTCGAGGGTCGGGTCCTTGGAGGGTCAGAGCCCAGGTGTGTGGAGGAGTGAGGACATTCCTACATCGATTCAGGTGACCAAAGCTCATTAAAAATAGTTTAATGTGAAAAGAAAAGAGCTTTAGATTCCTAGTTGAAAGTTTTCTTATCCTTTTTTTTCCTGGAGTGATTTCTAGAATAACCTTTAAAAAAGATGTTGACAGCTGAACAATGTAAATATCACTGGGGAAGTCCAGTGGGGGGCGCTGAGCTTTGGCCCAGTGCTGAGATGCCTTTGCTGTCCCCGCCAGCGTTGGTCAGCGGGCGTTGAGACGCTGGCCACCTGCCTGCGCGCAGTGCCGATGGGGAGGGCCAGCGGCTGCCGCTCAGCAGTGTGCTGTTTCTGCATTCGGTTTGGTGATTACCAGTTGCTGTCCTAATCACACAGATTGTGTTCGCTAATTATTCAGGGTCATTGTAGGGGCCAGAGGGTTAGTGAAAGTTTGAAATGTTGACTGGTTAGTTAAATTTTAGATCTACCAATTTGTAGTTTCTAGCAGGACATCTGAATCCAAAAATACATTTTTCAGATAAATCCAGAACATACTTCTCTGTACAAAATAAAAAAGAACTCGCTTTCTCAGTTACGGTACCCCCAGCATCCTGTCAGTACCCTGTCCGTACCCAGTGAGTTTTGTTGCATTCATAATTTTCCACGTTGGGAGGCCCATGCCATTTAAACCACTCTGGAAGGGGTAAAGTAGGGGAGCTTTTAGATTCAGGAAGGCGTTTGAAAGAAAAGATCAGTGCATCACTTCTTAAGCCATTATAGTCACTCATGTGTATTAGAGTAAAATGTTCTCACCGTGGTGCCACAAAGCTTGGGTTTTGGAAGTAAAGGGGCATAGTTCAAACCCAGGCTCTGTCACTCACTAGATGTGTGTGATCCGGGGCAAACTACTTAACTTCTTTGTGACTTAGTTTCCTCATCTGGAAAATGGGAATAATGATATCTACTTCGCAGGACTTCTTAGAGATTATATGAGGTAATATGTGTAAAGCACTGAGCCAGTCCCTAGCAGACAGCAAGCGCTCAGGAAACAGTCATGGTCCTTGCTGTTCGTAGTGGTCACAGCCCAGGTCAGGCAAACCCCGGCTAACTTTGTCTCTGTTCCAGTTACTTAATTACCAGTCCTTGCTCAAGGGCCCCTTATGGTAAACGTTCACACAGGAAATAAACAGGTAGTTGTAGTGCTGCTGAATCATATAGCTTCTTTTGATACAGTTTGTGGGGCACAGATATACCACAAATTACTTTTCAACCAAGAACAGAGACACTTTAACATGTTTTATCTGAACTGTCCTACTTGGTTTAAATTTTGTAGTGCGTTTCAGACAAGAGCGAAGTGAAACCACAGGCCTTTGAACAGCGAGACTCAGCGCTTGCAGAATGTGATTCTTCTTACGTCTTCTCCTCATTTAAAGCTCTCTGCTCTTTGAGAATGTGGCGGAGCTCTGTCATTTCAGACTTCAGAATTAGCACTGAAAACAGGGGATTCTTTACCTGGATGGATGAAAGTGATTTATTGTTTGCTGGGTCAAACACAGCATGCTATTTGTCACACTGTGGTTTGTGTACTTTCTAGAAGCTTTCAACTTTGATCTGAGTCAAAGTACACTCAGTAGCACAGATGACAGAGTTAAAAAAACCCCGTGATGTGCATTGTCACTCATAGAAACTCTAAGTCAACAAGTACAGAGACGCAGAGTCAAAACCTATTCCTTTAAAGAGGCTTGTACGTTCTTGTGAGGAGCAGACCTCTGCCTTTCTTGGGCGAGACAAAGGTGTGGGACAATTTATTAGTTAAAGATTGAGTTCACGATGTGCAATCAAAAGGCGCCTCTTCAAGGCCAGCTCCCAGCCCTGGCCTGTAGTTTTAGGTAAACACCCGCATTTGAAAGGCCTTGCCGAGCAGGGCTCCGGGCACATAAAAGCGGCTTTCTTAAACTGTCATCAGAGTGGATTTCAGGACGTGCTTTTAATACTTACAAGGTTGATGTTTGCCTTTTAAAAAATGCTATTCGAGATAGCTTTTTATTTAACTTTCCCCCCGGCATGCCTTTCACCTGATCGAGGCAGCATTAAGAAACTCACCTTGTTGTGAGACCAGACAAAGATTTAGGGAAATGTCGCGCATGTGACCTTTTGAAAGTCAAGGCTTAAAAAAAAGAATCCTTGTTTAAACACTGTAAAGACGAGGCGGGAAACAAAGGCACATGCTCTTCATCTGGACATTTGGTTTCAGATTCTTTTTCTTGTGCTTGGGTGGATGACGCTGTGAGGTTGTTTTCCAGGATGGCTCTGTGCTTCCATTTCCTCTGGTTTTAACAAGCCGTGACTCAGATCAATGAAAAGGTAAAAACACAGAGGTTTGGGGTATCGACACTTAAGTCTTGCTCTTCTACATTATGGTTCTCTTAAAAGAAATTTATCGCTGCTGTTCAACCTGCATTTGTAGTTAATGATTAGTAGGAACTTTAAGCTTGATTATTAACATTAATAGCTGCAATAGAATACACCATATGAATGTAGCATTATTTATTTAGGGTGACTGTATTTATTGGTATTCCCTTTGCTTCCTGTTTTGAAACAACTTTCCTATAAATTTATATTTCTATTCTAGTACATTGTTAAATCAAGTATGTTGAGGTAAAAAATACATATACCTTTTAATTGTACAGTTTCAAGCGTTTGATCAAAGCAAATAGTCACCGAACTACCATCAAAATTAAGATTTTAAAAATACCCATCACCACAAAGAGTTTACCTGCCTCCATTTATAATCCATCCCAGCGTCCCCCCTCAGCCTCTGACAGCCACTCATCCGTTTTCTGTCCGTATAATTTTGCCTGTTCCAGAGGGTCTCATACACGAAATCGTACCGTATAGGACCCTTTGAATATGCCTTTCCACTTTAGCATGATGCACGTGAGAGTCAATCATGCCGTGACACGCATGCACGCTTCCTTTTCATTGCTGAACCTATTCCACCCGTGAGTGTACCTCGCTCTGGTTGTCCACCCCCAGGCGGATGGACAGGGGGCTTGTTTCCAGTTCTTGGCAATTATGAATAAAACCACTACAAACATTTGGGTCCCGGTTTCTGTGTGAGTATATGTTTTCATTTCCTTGGATAAACATTTAGGCGTGGGATTGTAGGGTCTTATGGTCAGTGCTTACCTTTGCAACACACGGTCAGCCGCTATGTCAGAGTGCATCGTGGGAATGGCCGGGCGCTCGGGCTGCCCATCACCTGGCAGTGTCAGGCTTCCGCTCAGGGCCATCCCCGCAATGCCTGTGGCGTGGCTTCGGTTTCTGACGACGCCGTTGAGGTCCAGAATCATCTCAGCTGCTCCTTTTCCATCTGTAGATGCTCTTTGGTGAAGTATTAGTTCAGGTCTTTCTTTGCTCGTTTTTTAAAAATTAGGTTGTGTAAATTTTGTATTTTCTGTACACAGTCTTTTATTGGATCACTGATTTGCAAATATTTTCCCCCAAGTCTACAGCAGATCATATTTTTTCTTAACAATGCTTTTGCAGAGCAAATATTTCTCGTTTTGATGACGTTCAAGTCGTCAATTTTTGTTTTTCATGGATTGTGCTATTGGTGTCATATCTAAATTACCTATCTAAGTCCAGGTCACAGATACTGCTTCTGTGATTTCTTCTAAAAGTTTTACAGATTAACATTTTCTGTTAGATCTCTGATGCCCTGGGTTAATCTACACTAATAAAAGAGAAACATGGTAATTGGCGTACGACCGCTACCCTTTTCATTGGCTAATCAGTGAGTATATGCAAATTAACTGTCAGCCAAGATGGCGGCCGGCAGCCAGGCACTGAAGCGAGCACGAGGCTTGCTTGCTGCAGACTCCAACGTTCCCCGCCTAACTTGCCAGCCTCTCAGTTGCAACTCTAAGCAACTATATACTATGTTGCAAATAAGAAGCTAAACAAAACCCCAGAAAAGGGCTTCCATTCAGCCGGGCTCGGACCGCAACATTGTATCTATGTTTTCAGCAGCAAGGCCCCAGAGCTAAAGCTGGCCAAAAAAAAAAAAAAAAAGAAAAAAAGGAGCGGTTGGGAGCTTCAGTCA
>NW_005355204.1:171628-181866 GCF_000412655.1 Myotis brandtii | reverse complement strand
GGCTGGGGGACCCCCTCCCCCCGCCCCCCGAGTGCACAAATTTTTGTGCACCGGGCCTCTAGTCTATATATATAAAAGCCTATGTGACCGAACGACCAAATGACTGAACCACCGGTTGCCATGACGCACAGTGACCACCAGGGAGCAGATGATCAGCACAGGAGCTGCCCCATGGCGGTCAGTGCGCTCCCACAGTGGGAGTGTCGCTCAGCTGACTGATCCATCCTGGTGACCCACCAGCCCAGTGGCAGCCACTCACTCCCTCAGTAGTCCTACAGGTTCAATCTCTGGAGAATGGGCCAGGCACCGACGCCGGCATGATCCTGACAGCACCACTGGCCTCCTGGAAGTCAGCCTCGGGCACTGCAGCTGCTTCCCCTCCCTAGATGCTCTGCAAGGAAGAAACGATATACTAAAAGTGTCTGCCAGGTGGCTCCCAACAACCGGCGTGAACATCAGTGAGAAGGGAGCAGACGCTCAATGCAGGTGCTGCTCCCTGGTGGTCAGTGCACTCCCACAGTGGGAGTGCTGCTCAGCTAACCCACGGGGGCCAGACGCAGGGCTCATGGCTGGCAAGTGCCGCTGTGGCGGCGCGAGCCTCTCCTGATCAGGAATGACTGGGCACGAACCCGCTGCAGGCACAGTGGGGCCCGGATGAGCGGGGGTGGCAGGCAGGAGTGGCAGGCGGCATTGGACTGCTGGTTTCGGCCCAGTCCCCACAGGCCACACTGAGGGACCCCACCCATGCACGAATTCGTGCACAGGGTCTCTAGTTTTTATATATGGAGTGAGGTTTAGATCACAGTTATTTTTTTTGCATAGGGATGGTCAATTATTCCAAGCAGCATTTGTTGAAAAGACGATATCGTTTTTCCTCTAATTGTCTTTGTCCTTTTGTCAAAGATTGAATGGTCGTATTTGGTGGGTCTATTTCTGAACTCTTCTGTTGCACTGACACCTGTTTCTATTTCTGTGCCAATACCACACTGTCTTGATTGCTGTATCTTTATAAATTGGACTAGAGGCCTGGGATTCATGCACTGGTGGAGTCCCTCAGTGTGGCCTGTGGGGATTGGGCAGAAACTGGTGGTCCAACACCGCCTGCTGCTCCTGCCTGCTGCTCCTGCCGCCGCAGCTCGGTAGGCTCGCTGCCACTCCGCTGTGGTCTCCAGGCTGTGGCGGCCAGCCATGAGCCCTGCATCTGGTGCCCGTTGGTCAACTGAGCAGCACTCCCACTGTGGGAGCGCACTGACCACCAGGGGGCAGCTCCTGCATTGAGCATCTTCCCCCTGGTGGTCAGTGCACGTCATAGCGACTGGTTGATCAGGGTCATTTGGTTGTTTAGTTGCTTAGACTTTTATATATATAGATAGCAGGAGTCCTCCAACTTTGCTCTTCTTTTTTATAGTTGTTTGGCTATTTTGGATGCTTTGCAATTCCATAGCAATTTTGGGATCAGCTTGGATGTGTACACAAGAGTCCTGCTAGGATTTTGATTGAAATTGCATTCAATCTGTAGGTTGGTTGGGGACAGTCTTCCAATCCAAGAAATTTGTATGTCTCTCCATCTAAGTAGGTCTTCCTTCCTTTCATTCATCAGGATTTTATAATTTTCAGAGTATGTTTGTACTTATGCCTAAACATATAATTTCTGGAGCTATTGTATATGGTATTATTATTATTTTTGTTTGTTGTTGTTAATCCTCACTGGAGGATATTTTTCCCATTGTTTTTCAGAGAGTGGGAGGGAGGGAGGGAGGGAGGGGCAGAGAGAGAGAGAAACATCGATGTGAGAGACATATTGACTGGTGGCCTCCCACACCCATCCTGACCAGAAGCAGGGAGTGAACCTGCAACCCAGGTTCGTGCCCTTGACCAGGAATTGAACTCGAGACCCTCTGATGCACGGCCAATGCTCTAACCAGTGAGCAACACTGGCCATGGCAGTATTGTTTTTAAATGTTTTCTTCCTCATGATTTATTGCTTATATATAGGGTGTCCCAAAAATGTGTACACACTTTAACAACTGATAGCTGTAGATTCTATTACATTTTGAAAATAAAATGTATTTTAATAGACACTGCCTTTATAATGTGTATACATTTTGGGACACCCTGTATAGAAATGATTTTTGTGGGTTGACCCTCTTGCTAAACTCACTTATTAATTTTAGAAAATGGTTTGGGACATTCTTTGGGAACTTATACCATCATGTCTCATGATAATAGGGCAAATTTTCTGTATGCCTGTTCTTTTCTTCCTTTTTTTTCATATTGAACTGGCTAGGACCTCCAGTGTGATGGTGAATAGGAGTGGTGGGTGGTTTCCTTGTTTTAAGCAAAAGCATTCAATCTTTCATTATTACATAAAATGTTAGCTCTAGGTTTTTTGTAGGCGCCCCTTATCAGATTAAGGATTTTCCCTTTACTCCCAGTTTACTGAGTATTTTATCATGAGCTGCTGTTGAGTTTTGTTAAGTGCTTTTCGGCATCCATTCATGTGACCATGTGGTTTCTTCTTTTGTTGGCTTGTATGATGGATCACTGTGATTGATAAGCCATCTGATAGTGGAGTATTATCCTTTTCCATGTACTGCTAGATTCAATCTGCTAGTATTTTGTTGAGAATTTCTTCATCTATATTCATGAGGGATATTGGTATGTGGTTTTCTTTTCTTATACTAGGTTTGCCTGGTTTGGTACAAGGTAAGGTAGGGTAAGGTAGGGTTCAGTTCCTTTTTCTTATCTATTATGTATAAATATGCATGTGAAAGTTTAATAACATAACATGTGAACCCACGATGGCAACGTTGGGCTGGAAGATTACCAGTCCTCCTCCGTGCATCCTGTCCATGTGTTTCTCTTCATCGAGGATCATGTACCTTTTCCTTGGGTACTGATGTATAGTGCTTTATGTCTTCTGAGTGGAGGTCCTTTGCCAGTTAGATGTGAGGCTGATGTCCAAGTGTGTGAATTATTTTTAATTTTTTTTATATTATTTTTTGATGAAGAGAAGTCCTTTTTTTCCCTTTATTGAATAAGATATTACAAATGTGTCCTTATTCCCCACATGTCCCCTCACCCCCCCCCAATCCTGCCCTCACCCTCACCCCCTGTTGTCCACATCCATCACTTATGCTTATATGCATGCATACAAGTCCTTTGGTTGATCTTTCCCCTGATGAAGAGAAGTTCTTAATTTTATTTATTTTATTTATTTTTTTACAATGCAAACATTCCAATCACCTGCAAATTGTCATTTTTTAAATTTTTTAAAATATATTTTTATTGATTTCAGAGAGGAAAGGAGAAGGAGAGAGAGATAGAAACATCAATGATGAGAGAGAATCATTGATCGGCTGCCTCATGCATGCCCCCTACTGGGGATCGAGCCCACAACCCAGGCATGTGCCCTTGACCAGAATTGAACCTGGGACCCTTCAGTCCCCAGGCCAACTCTCTATCCACTGAGCCAAACCAGCTAGGGCAAGTTCTTAATTTTAATGTAGTCTAATTTATCAAATTTTCTCTTTCTAGACCTACTTTTTCTGTTTTGTTTAAGAGTATTTCTCTACCCTGAGATCACGAAGATATTCACCTAAGTGTCTTTGATTGACTTGGAATAGAGTTTTATTTATGAAATACTGTAGGGATCCAAGCTGATTTTTTTCCTGTATAGATACCTAACTTTCCCAGGACCGTTTAATAAATAGCTATTCTTTCTTCAGTAGTTTACAAAACTCTCTGTTTTCTATCAGCTCTCCATGCATGTTTGGGTCTAATTGTGGGCCTTCTATTCCTTTCCACTGGCCGGTTGTCTGGCTGTGTCATCACCTTGCATAGTCTACACTTACAGCATTCTTGTGACCTGGTGGGCACCTCCCCACTGTCACTGTCCTGGAGGGAATCGCGGCTACTCTTGGCCTTTGATTGCCTTGTATGAATTTTAAAGTCAGTCCATCACGTTCCATAAAAACTCTCATTAAAACTGAGATTGTGACTCCACGGCGCCTGCATCAGCTGCAGGGAGCTCACCTGGGCCGCATCTTCCTGTGCGTAAACAGTGTGTCTCTTGCCACTTGTTTTGTGGTTATTTTTAAAGCCTTTCTTTAAAAAAAATAGTTTTATTGATTTCAGAGAGGAAGGGAGAGGGAGGGAGATAGAAACGTCAGTGATGAGAGAGAATCATTGATCGGCTGCCTCCTGCACGCCCCCTACTGGGGATCGAGCCCATAACCCAGGCATGTGCCCTCACTGGGAATCAAACCGTGAGCTCCTGGTTCATAGGTCAACACTCAACCACTGAGCCACGCTGGCCGGGCTTTAATGACTTTCAATCAAACTTGAAAAAAATGTTTCCATGCAGATTTTGCCTATCTCATGTCAGCCTCATCCCTCATTATCTCTAGAGGTTTTTCCCTGCTATTTGAATGATATTACATTTTTTCCCTTTTCTGTCACTGGTCAAGAAATAATGTTGGTGGTTGTATGTGGATCATATAATAAGCTATTTTGATAAACTGACTATTTTGATAAACTCTATCAGCTTATCTGAATATTCTTTTGGGGTTTCTGGACAGCTGGGTAATCTGTAAATAATAAAATCCCTTTCTTTTAATTCTCACGTCTTTAATTTCTTCCTTCCTAACTATGCGAGCTGTGCCACGGCCAGTGTCCCCTGGAAGAGGGCAGCATGGCTTCTGGTGGGGACGTTTCACACCAGCGCCTGCGGGGCGGGGCTGCAGGGGCTGCTGTCGCTGAGCTCAGCTGGTGCTGGGCTCAGGTATGACCTGCTCCTGGAGAGTCTGATGAAGTCACTTGAAACCACCTGAGTGTGACGTTTTCTTAGGGGAAGAACTATTGATTCCATTTCATGGTTTTGGGACCCTCTTAGGCTTTATTTGATTTCTTGAGTCAGTTTGCTTAGTTATATTTTTTCCAATATTAGTTACATGTTAGGAATTTTTCAGTTTGCTCCGAATTCTCACATCTGTAGGTACAATATTATCTTATAACTCCTGAAATGTCCGTAGTGATGTCGTATTGTCATTCCTGGTGTTGGTGGTTTGTTCCTTGTCTTTATTATCACTTTTTCTTTCTTTATTTTTCCACCCCCATTGATACCCTCTCTGCCCTCTTCCACCTCCCTCGCCTGTCCCGCAGTCACCACACTGCTGCCCACGTCCACGAGACTCTCTCGGTTTTCTCTTTGCGCAGCCCTGAGCCGGCTGCTGCTTTGAGTCTTTATTTATTTTTAATTTATTTTTTGTTTTTTTCCCCTTTATTGATTAAGATATTACGAATGTGTCCTTATCCCCCCAATGTCCTCTCATCCCCCCAATCTGCCCTCACCCTCATCCCCTGTTGTCCACATCCATCGCTTATGCTTATATGCATGCATACAAGTCCTTTGGTTGATCTCTCCCCCTCCCCCCACCCTCCCTTACCTTCCCTCTGAGGTTTGAGCATCTGATCGATGCTTCTGTCTCTAAATCTGTTTTTGTTCACCGGTTAATGTTGTTCATTATAATCCACAAATGAGTGAGAGCATGTGATATTTATCTTTCTCTGACTGACTTATTTCACTTATCATAATGCTCAAAAAACTTTGGCACATCTACACAATGGAATACTCTGCTGCTGTAAAAAGGAAGGAACTCCTACCATTTGCAACAGCATGGATGGAGCTGGAGTCTTCAGATTCTTGTTCAGGGTCAGAAGGTTGTGAACCTCACTAATCACGTCAAAGAACACACTTTTGGCCTTTGCTTCTCCGTATCAAACGTTTGCTTTTATTAGATAATTTCAGCTCTTTATTATTTCTTTCTCTTATTTTCTTTGGTTTATTTTACATTTTCTTCTTACTTTTTTGAGATGGATGCTTTGCTCATTTATATGTGGCTTTCTTCTTTTCTAACATACATTTACTAGTAGGACTATAGTTTTTCCATTTTGATGGCTCTAGCTGAAGTCTATAAATTTAATATGTAATATTTTCTTTATGATTCTTTTACTACTACCTTTACCTCGAATCTGCTGAAACCTCTTCAAGTGAATATTTTCTATCTTATGTATTATCAGCATGGGGCTCGGGGGAAAGGGCAGGCCCTTAGTTCATATGCACATGAGCACTTTGATGGGAGTAGGTGGTGCAGATGCAGTAGATCAGGGCGAAAGCTAGTTAACTATCCCGATTTTGATTGACTGAAGTAGCAAGGGGAGGTATCGAACAATGTGACTGCTACAGAACTGCCTGTAAGTCTGTCAAAGCATAAACATCACAGAGCTCGTACAGTCAGTGTGACAATGCTCACCAGCTGTTGCACACATGCAGGACGCGCTGACTTCTTGGAGTTGGAAGCTGAATGGACACACTTGCTGCCCGTGAGCACCTGGGATTTCAGGTGGACCTGGTCCCAGTCTGTTTTTTCCCTCTTGGAGGCAGCAGGATTGGGGTGGGGACATGTCGGGGTTACATTTCACGGTAAATAATGGAGCTGTGATTACAGTCACTTAAACACAAGGAATCTGGCAGACGGGGACCAGAGTGGCAGCTTCCCCAAATAATCTGACCCTCAAGATCCTCCTTTTCTGCTGCTGGAGTGATTGCATTCTCGAGGTCACTGCATCCGCTCAAGTAGCTTCTGAAGCTGCTGCCATCTTGACAGAGGACGGAAAGGAAGAAAGAAAGAGACCTTTCCCAGCTGGTTGGCTCCCTCACAGCCCCCCACACCCTGGCCGGAATGTAGGCACAAGCCCACCCCTAGTTTCCAGGAAGGATGGGGAGCATGGTCTTTCATTCCTGGGAGCGAGGTGCCCAGCAAAAACCAGGCTGTTACGAGGAGGAGGGGATGGGCGTTGGGTGGGCCGCCAGCAGCCCTGGCCACAGCGAACAGGTCGCAGTGGGCGGCGGGGGTGGGGAGGCAGAGACAGAGCCATGAAGCAGCCGAGCTGTTTTAGGAGAGGCACCTCCACGTCCAGCCCGGTTACTAGGTTATACAGTCGGGTGGGGGTAGGTAGACTTGATGTTCTTGGCCCAGTCATGGTTTTCCACGTAACCTCCTCTAGGATCGTGGTGACTGACGTGGTGCTGAGGGGCTGGGCTTGGGGAGCCCTGGGTTCCGTGGCCAGAAGTCATCACAGAGGTCCTCTTTGTCCCTTCATTTCCAGCAATTAAGAAAAACCAGCCCGGCTGGCCTGGCTCAGTGGTTGAGTGTCGACCTATGAACCAGGAGGTTGCAGTTCGATTCCTGATCAGGGCACATGCCTGGGTTGTGGGCTCAATCCCCAGTGGGGGGCGTGCAGGAGGCAGCTGATCAATGATGCTCTCTCATTATTGATGTTTCTCTCTCTCTCTCTCCCTCTCTGAAATCAATAAAAATATATTTTTTTAAAAAGAAAAACCATATGCTTGATGTGTCAGCTGAGTAGTTCAGAGGCCAGCCGCTGCCATCGATTGGAATTGAGCCACTAACCTTGCTTTTTGTAAGTCATTGTGCTCAGCAATCAGGTGGATGAAAAGACTGGAAAGCTGAATGGCGAGTTCACTTTCAAGTAGACAGGGCACTGTTCACGTGCTCAGTGGCGACTTGTGTATTTTCTGTGGAGAAATGTCCATTCAACTCCTCGTCATTTGGGAATCGGGGTGTTGAGTTGGGATTCTTTACAGATGCTGGGTATCTACACTCCCTGTGAGGTCTGTGGTTTGCAAACACGGCCCCCCATCCCATGGGCTGCCTTTACCTCTGCTGATATTCTCTGTTTTCCCTCATTTTTTTCTTTTTTCTTTTTTGCTGATAGTCTCCTTTCATGCACAGAAGTAACGCTACTTTGAAGATTTAAAGGAGTAGAAGCCTTTCTTAGAAATAAATGCATTTGCAAAGTACAATTTCCTCACTGGCTTGCTTCATGGGGCATTACAAATGGAATCATACTTATAAGTCCCCTCATCCACAAGTTAACAATGACAGTGTGCAATACCAGGAAACTGTTACTCCTGGGGGCAGTGAAAAAACACACGAAACTTCAGCTCCGTTTCCAGGTGAACAAGTACAACGCTGGCGCGGGTTTTTTAGTGTCCTGGTTCAGTGTTGCCATTTTGACCTGGGATCCAGTCAACACGAATCTCTGTGTTGAAACCGAGGAAATGTGGCCTCGCTCTGTGGCGTCTTCACTGCGAGTGGGGTTCCGCCAAGTGAGGGCACGGTTTGAGTTCGTGTCAGATCCCCGCTCTTAATCACAGCGGCGTTAAAGGGATCGGCGCGCAGGTGGCCGACAGGCTTTGCAGCTGCTGTTTTATGGAGCTATTAACACAGAGACACTATTACTTAAATGTAATTTTTATTATCACAATTAAAGACTGATTTGATTTTATGAGATCATGCATTCTTATTTTATGAAAGCCTTATAGTAAATTCAATTTAAAAGATGGCTCTGTGTTTAAAGTAACATAAGCAGGTGTAGTATTAAAGTTGTACTCTACTTCGTTTGCAAATTTGGTGTTAAGTTTCCATGCAGAGGGTGACTTCGGTAGGAACAAGTGTTTCCTGTTCTAACTGCGTAAAAGCTGAAGAAAAACAATCTTGGCTTATTTTATTTGTGAAATTACAAGCAATTGCTTGCCTATTAAATACATCATTAGGCATATTGTCAGTTTCTGTAAATGCCGCTTTCCTGGCCGCCGATGGATCAGAGTGAGCGCTCACCGCTGTCTCACTGCGGGCAGAGTGACCTCAGTGGCTACTGGCCCTGGTCCCAACACCTCACAAAGGGAGGCGTTTAAGTAGCTGAGACCTGCACAGTGATCACGTGGCTGGGCCAGCTTAGGGGTTTGGAAGTTTGCATGCTGTATTTGCAGGCTTTTTTGTTTTGTTTTGATGGCAGCAAAGAATGTAAAAGAGTGTTTGCACTAAATAGAATAAGCTGTTAGTAAACACGTCCCCTTTAAATTAACTGATGTGTGGACAAAGGAAGTGCTTTGTTGTTGTCAGCTGGGCTTGTCTTAAGTCACAGGGACCAACAAGTGGGGCCGGGCCCTCTCTACACCTCCTGGGAGGAGGTCAGAGGTTAATCAGAAAGGGTCTGTGAAGCGAGAAAATGGGTCGGATTCTCCCTCCCACTCACTGGGGCTAAAAGCTTGCTCTCCTCTCTCTCCAGCCTTTCTTAGGGGAAACCTGGGTTTCCAATATCAAGTCAGCATCGGAGCAAACTGCTCTGCAGTGTGAGTGCCTTTCAAGGTCTCAGCACTTCGTCCTGCGTGTCAGGTCTGATGGCACGTCCCTGTGGCCGTCCGAGCGCCTGGTGGTGATAATTAACCTCACCATCAGCCGCCACACAGAGGCCGCTTGTTCCTGTTGATGGGGGGCTGATGGGGGGCTGATGGGGCACTGATGAGGGGCTGAAGGCTGGGCTGAGCCCTGAGAGGCTGGCCTTGTGCACTCACCCTCTGCGAGCACACTGCGCAGTCACTGGATCTGTCACTTGTTTGGGAGAGAAAGGGAAAGAGAGGACCTGGGTTCAAGGCCTTTGTGGGGGAATGTCCTGGAAAGGGATGTGGGGCTCAAAGGAGGAGAAATGGCTTTGAGACCTGGGCATGAAGGGGGCAGCGTCTCCTCAGGCCCCAGGGTCTGGGCGGAACATGGCGAGTGTCCACCAAGCAAGAGCCAGCGCTGAGATTGAAGACGTGGGCGCTGAGTTTCTCCTCCATTCCATCGTTTCTGCTTAAGGAGTAACTAGTCCAGTGACCAAGTGAAGTTCGGGTTGTCCATAGTCAGGGGTTCACGAGGAAAAGTGGAAATGCATGAAAGGAGGCATCCTGGGCCTTTCAAGCAGAATGTCAGCTTCCTGCAGGAGGCCTCAGAAGCTGTCCGGGTGGCGAAGGGAAAGGCCCCCCTCCCCGCCCCAGGCCCTGCAGGGACACCCTGGAGGGCACGTCTGTAGACAGGCAAGGGCCTGGGATGCAGGTGGATCCCCTGGTCTTGAGGCCTCAGCACTCTGGGGTCGGACCTATGTGCTCATTTCCCATGTGTCAGCGGGAATCCCGAGCTGAGTGTAGGGCCTGGGGAACAGGAACCGTATCTTTTTGTGCTTTTGAGGCCTCCCAGGAACTTGTCATCTCAGAGTCTTGAGCTCACAGGGTGGTCATGTTCACTGATAACAACAAGCCAGACTTGGCTGTGACAGGGCTTAGTGCACGTTGCCCCCCCCCCCACCCCATTCCGGAGTCCAGCCAGTGTAGA
>NW_005355204.1:166200-171532 GCF_000412655.1 Myotis brandtii | reverse complement strand
CCCACACGTCCTCTTGCCCTAGCTCTTGTCTCACACTGAGTTTTATTGGCTGTTTCTGAATTTGCAGCATCTTTACTTCTTAGCCCTCATGACTCAGATTAAGACCAGCCCGGCTGGCGTGGCTCAGTGGTTGAGCATTGACCTATGAACCAGGAGATCACGGTTCAATTCCTGGTCACAGGCTCGATCCCATTGTGGGATGTGCAAGAGGCAGCTGACCAATGATTCTCTCTCATCATTGATGTTTTTCTCTCTCCCTCTCCCTTCCTCTCTGAAATCAGTAAAAATATGTTAAAAAATAAAAAGAGCATTAGACGAGTCACCGCTCACCCGTGACTCTGTGATCTTATCACGACACATGATCACTAGGTCACCGCCTGGAGCAGGGCCCTGTCCGCAGCCTCTCCGGCCAGTGACGGGGCAGAGCCCGCCGGCGCACGGTGCCATCGCCACACCCTGTCACTCAGGTGTGGTCACCAGAGTGTAGCCATGGAACGTGAGCAGAAGGCTGGTCCTGCTCCTGGTCTGGTCCTAGACACTTCCCAGGATGGAACCTCTGAACTGTCCCCATCTGCAGGGACGTGGGCACCTGACCAGCCTCAGCAGCCACAGACCAGACAGGGAGGCCCAGCGGCACTGGCCCTGGAGGGACACTTTCTTTCCACAACTGGAGGCCTGGTCCCTCAATCCCTGAGCCAGAAAACAGCAGCAGCGTTAATATTTTCTTTATTCTCATTTTAAGGCTAACTCCATAGCTTGTGTTGTTTTATTCTAACTTTTTAAGTGATTTGAGGCTTCAAAGAGAGCCACAGACTGCTGGTGGTGGCTAAGTGTCTATCACCAGCTTCCTCTTGAGCCAGCTCACAGCCATCACTCAATAACCCAACCAGGAATTCACGTGGGCACAACCCTACAAAGGAACCGCCGATGCCACCAACTTCACCCGCTCAGGGACCTGGTAAGACATGGTAGGAACAGAACAGGAGGCTGCTCTGTAGCTTGGATCATAGGCGCCAAGTATGGTTTGCACGTAGTGGGACGACAACCAGCCACCCTTGGGGTGATCAACAAAGAGACTCCGCAGGCAGCAGACACATGTCCTAAGAAAACTGATGAGCCCGCGTGATCATATTTGCCCTGTGGGGCTTGGCGAGGTGAGAGAACATGATTTGAATGAAGCTAGCCATTGATGACATGCAGGGTCTGCAGGCGCACACAGGTGCAAGTGAGGCCTGTGCACACCTGCTGTGTGGTGCTGGTCGTGCCTCTCCAGTGCCTGGTGGAGGGAGCGGTGTCCAGGTGGCACCATGTGTCCCCCCCTGTGCTGCTGCCACCCCTGCACTGAGCTGGGAGCTGGGTGGGGCGGGCTCTCGTCAGAGCAGCTGGGCATCCCATTGCGTGGATGCTGCCTTTCCCCTCCCCGTTGTCTGGAAGGTGAGGGCCACCTGCCTGGGGCGATGGGCTGTGGATATGACAGCAGAGTCTGTCTGAGGACGCTGAGCTTCCTCGTGGGCTCCAGCTGCCCTTCACGGGAGCAGCACCCCTCCCCCTCCATTCCCTTGGCTCCTCCTCTCTCCACACATAAGGCTGTACACACAGGACTGGTACGTTTTGGGTTGAGGGTGGGAAAAGGCTCCATGTAGGAGCTGCTAGAGGGGTCAAGTGGGAGTGGGAGGAGCCATACTTGGGGGTTCCCTGGGTGCTGGGAGGGAGGGGAGGGCCCAGGAAGAAGGGGAGAGAGGCAGGATCTGTGTCCTGTGGTGTGGACTGCACCCGTGTGTTAGTGTCCTTGGGCTGTCATACAAAACACCACCGACTGTGTGGTCCAAGCAACAGGGATTTAATTCTCAGAGTCTGGGGCCATAAACCCAAGCTCAAGGTGCGGCAGGCGGGCTTCTCCTGAGGCCTCTCTCTCTGACTTGTAGGTGGCAGCCTTCTCACTGTGTCCTCCATGGTCATCTTTGTGAGCCTCCCAGTCTCTCCCTCTTCTCAGGAGGACACCAGTTGTACGGGACCAGACCCCACCCTATGACCTCACTTGACCTTTATTCCTTCTCTAAAGGCCCTGTTTCCAAATAGGCTCACATTTGGGGTTAGGGCTTTGGCAATAGAAGTTTTTCTTTTTTTGGGGGGGGGACACACTTCAGTTGACAACAGCCACATTGACTGTGTGATCAGTAGATTTGAGCCATGAGCTAGGTTATAATCAGTTTTACATGAGAACAGGGGACACGCTTGCCTACAGAATAACTTATCTGGTAAATACTCAAATGGCCCTTTCACTCCTGAAGCCCCGGATGCTAGAAACAGAAATCAACAATGATATCAGCCAATGTGCCAACAGGTGCATTCCACACAGAGAGCCGACCTGGAGTCACTCCCGAATTTTCAGTTTTGTATGGAAACAGCACCCCAGAGGGAGAGTGAGAGTGGGAGTCCCACCCCCAGCTCTGCCCCAACAGTTCAACTCGATCTGCCTCCCCGCCTCGCAGGTCTTCCTGCGATGGGACCAGAGTGTAGAAGATCCTACAGTGAAGCCCTTGGCTGTCCAGGGACTGAAATAACTCAGTCTGGCTTTTTGATTCCATAGCTACTATTTATTGAGAGTTTACTATCTTCCAGGAGGTATTGGGGATACAAAATGTAAAGACATTTTTTTCTTGTTTTCAAGCCAAAGGAAGCCCAGGGGGCGATGACCTCATACACAGGTCGTTTCAGGAGGGCAGAGGCGGGCACAATGTGCTGTTTGGATGGACAGCTGGCTCAGCCTGGGCTGGAGGTGGGTGGTCAGAGAGAATTCTAATGTTAATCTACTTACCTAGTTGAGGTAAACTGGAAACATAATTCCTGCATATTTCTTTAAAAATAGAGTCATCATTGCTACTGAGGAAATCACTCAGCAAATAGAAAATAGTTCAGAGATTGGATTCTGATACTGCACAAATAGTGTACATTGGAAACCCAAAGGAACCTGCAGGCAAACTTAGAATTAATAGAGAGCTTTTAAGGTTGCAGGACATAAGTTAATAGTAATTGCATTTCTGCACACTGTTTTTAGACAATTAGAAATAAAGTTTTAATAAAGTACCTGTAACATCAGACACATGAAACACCTAACCACAGCCACAGGAAGATGGACCAGCGCCCTGTGTGTATGCTATGAGATGCTGCTGAAGCAAATGAAAGAAGACCCCTGCCTATGGAGACACTTGCTGTGTCATCCATGAATTGGAAGCCACATTTCTGTAAAAATGTCATTATTCCCAAATGCATCCGGTAGATTCACTGCAATGCCAGTAAAAAGCCTGCAACATTTTATGGAAATGGATTGATTCTGAGTCTGTGAGAAAATGAAAAGGGCCAAGGATAGCAAAGGCAATTTTGAAGAAGAAAAATGGAGAATAACATATCTGGTAAATACTCAAAGTTATAGATTAAAATGGCCCAAGAAATTCATGGAGGCCACGCGTTGTAAAGCATGTGAAGCCTCAGGAGGCCTTTCTGCTTGCGCTCCTGCCCAGGCCTTGCGGTGTGTCCAGGAGCTGGTAGCTGGCAGCCTGGTCTCCAGCCCCAGGTCCAGGGTCCCAAAGTGTCTGTGGGCACACTCCCCTCTGGCTTCTCTTTTTACTCTCAGCCTCTGGGGTTTTTTTCTTTCTGTGAGCTCAGCTGTGTTCAAGCATAGTTTTTAACAGATATATATGTTTTTATTGATTTCAGAGAGGAAGGGAGAGGGAGAGAGAGAAACATCAGTGCTGAGAGAATCATGTATCGGCTGCCTCCTGCTCCCCCCCCACTGGGGATGGAGCCCTCAACCCGGGCATGTGCCCTGACCTGGAATTGAACTCTGACCTCCTCGTTCATAGGTCGATGCTCAACCACTGAACCACCCCAGCTGGGCTCCCCCGCCCCCCCTTTTCTTAAAGTAAAGGACACGCCTTCAACTGGCCTGGAGTGAGTGAGACTATAGTAAAGAAAAAGTAGTTTGTACAATTCAACCTATACTTCCCCAATGAAAACTTGAATTCTGATGAAATTGTTGGCATTAGCATGCCCCCTGCTCGGTTACGTGTGGCTGAGGCTCAGGGACCTGCCACTTCCTGCAGCCTGCTGAGGGGGTGAGGCTGGGTGTCCACCAGGAAGAGCTGCCTATTCCCCAGGCCCCGGCTCTGTCCACACGCATCGCCTGTCTGCTCACCTAGTACTTCCACGTGCAGCCGGGCCTCTCTCTCCTCCGTGGGTAGTGCATGCAGACTCCTGCTTCCTTTCCGTGTTGATTGAAGTGAAAATCCATTGAGGACCAACTATATTTGTAGAAAACGAAATCCTGAAGACATCTCAGGACCCTCTGGGAAGAAATGGGTCGCCCTATAGAAATGATCCCCGGAGCATATTAAACAGTCTCAGGGAAGTGCCTTTGGGGCACCTAATTATTCACACCCTCTTCCTTTCCTGTTTTGTCGACTTACATAAAAAGCTCAAATGATAAAAGTGAAGCAACTATCTTCACGTTGGCTGCCTGCCTGGAGTTGTGTTAAATTGGATCTTATAAATATTCCATAAGCCCTAGCTAGGCAATGGCTGCTTTTTCCTGGCAGAATGCCTGTGGGGATGGCATCAAACATTTATGCCATTTTTGCAAAACTTGACAAAAACATTTCAGGCATTAATAGTTGTGTTAATAAATTACTCAGCACCAAAAACTATATATTATTTAAGAAAATCCTTGGGACCCACAGCTCTGCTGTTTTATTTTTGACTCTTGGTAAGACATCACAAGCCTATAAAGCATCTAGTCCTGTACCTCGGAGGGAGTCCCCGGAGGCGCTGCTGTGAACCCCGAGGAGGAGAGCAGCGGTCAGAGGGGGTTGCTGGTGGCCTCCGAGTTCACCCCTGGCCCCCGCACGTGGGCCAGACAGCTCTCAAGCCGTCAGGACGTCCACAGCTAGGCAGCGAGCACACGGGCCATTGATGCCAACACACATTTTCATACAGAATTTAAACTGCCTCAGGAAATGGAGGCGAAAATAACATCCTCAAATTGCATTATGTTCCATGTTTAACACATTGGAAAATATCGAACCATTAAGACATTGGTTCATGTTTCTAGATTGATCTCCTTTGGGAAACTAAGATGAAGACACCCGTCCTCTGGGAGCGCACATTGAACCCCTTACAAAGCTTATTCATCTAAAGAGGTACAGTCCCCAGTGATCACTTTGCAAAAAACCCCGAACAAATTCAGGCTTGTGGTTCCTACTAACATCAAATTCTATAAAAGATCATGCGACCCCAGCGTGTGTGTGTGGTGTCTGTGTGTGTGTCTGTGTGTGTG
>NW_005355204.1:150882-162265 GCF_000412655.1 Myotis brandtii | reverse complement strand
ACCGCACTGTGCCGCCGGCGCTCGGAGCCCTCCCCCCGCCAGCGTCCGGTCGCCTTCTCGCTGTCAGACTCGGAGAGGGAGGTGACAGGCTTTGCTCCTGGTTTTCTTCATGTCGTCGATCCCCCCATTACAGCTGTGTGCGCTCTAACGCGCCACGAATTGAACCCCGATGAAAAGACGCATGACCCCCTTGGTTCAGACAGACAGGACCGCCAGCAGCACCCCCGCCGCCCACTCCGCGTTAGAATCGCCTCCTGGGAGGCTGGTGGCCGTGGAACTTCCGCGATGACAGGGCTGATGGTGACGGTCCGCGGCGCCCCCCTGCCCGCCGCAGCTGCTCACCAGCACCACGTGGCGCTGGCCTGCGACGAGGTGTTTGCTGCCGCGGACCTCACATTTCCTCAGACGTGAGACCGCCCTGTGACTGCGCCATCACCCCAGCTGCGCCCCAATAACTCGCTCCCATCTCCCCGCGGGCGGACCCTGAGCCCTGCGGCCCTGCCCTTTGGGCAAGTGGAGCTGCCCTCTGTGTCCTGAGGCGCTGCCTTTTGGACAAGTGGAGCAGCAGCCGGGGTTCGGTTTGGCCTCGGGGAGGACCGGGTGCGGCCCTGCCCCACAGCCTCTGCCCACTGGTCTCAAGAGACTCCGTGACAGCCTCCACTCCTTTCATGCTGACCTCGCCATGGTTTGCTCATTAAGGAGGTGCGTGGAGCCCCATCCCTGCGGGACCCATACTTCTACCCAGAGAACCAGTCTGGGCTCAGAGCAGCACCAGGTCAGGGGGCGTGAGGGGGACGCCCTGAGCTAATCTTTCCCAGGCCACTTGGCTCCTCCCTGTGGCGGTGAGCTGTCTGTCACACGAGGGCCTCCCTGTGGCGGTGAGCTGTCTGTCACGAGAGGGAGAGAGAGAAACATCAGTGCTGAGAGAATCATTGATCGGCTGCCTCCTGCACCCCCCCCACTGGGGATGGAGCCCTCAACCCGGGCATGTGCCCTGACCTGGAATTGAACTCTGACCTCCTCGTTCATAGGTCGATGCTCAACCACTGAACCACCCCAGCTGGGCTCCCCCGCCCCCCCTTTTCTTAAAGTAAAGGACACGCCTTCAACTGGCCTGGAGTGAGTGAGACTATAGTAAAGAAAAAGTAGTTTGTACAATTCAACCTATACTTCCCCAATGAAAACTTGAATTCTGATGAAATTGTTGGCATTAGCATGCCCCCTGCTCGGTTACGTGTGGCTGAGGCTCAGGGACCTGCCACTTCCTGCAGCCTGCTGAGGGGGTGAGGCTGGGTGTCCACCAGGAAGAGCTGCCTATTCCCCAGGCCCCGGCTCTGTCCACACGCATCGCCTGTCTGCTCACCTAGTACTTCCACGTGCAGCCGGGCCTCTCTCTCCTCCGTGGGTAGTGCATGCAGACTCCTGCTTCCTTTCCGTGTTGATTGAAGTGAAAATCCATTGAGGACCAACTATATTTGTAGAAAACGAAATCCTGAAGACATCTCAGGACCCTCTGGGAAGAAATGGGTCGCCCTATAGAAATGATCCCCGGAGCATATTAAACAGTCTCAGGGAAGTGCCTTTGGGGCACCTAATTATTCACACCCTCTTCCTTTCCTGTTTTGTCGACTTACATAAAAAGCTCAAATGATAAAAGTGAAGCAACTATCTTCACGTTGGCTGCCTGCCTGGAGTTGTGTTAAATTGGATCTTATAAATATTCCATAAGCCCTAGCTAGGCAATGGCTGCTTTTTCCTGGCAGAATGCCTGTGGGGATGGCATCAAACATTTATGCCATTTTTGCAAAACTTGACAAAAACATTTCAGGCATTAATAGTTGTGTTAATAAATTACTCAGCACCAAAAACTATATATTATTTAAGAAAATCCTTGGGACCCACAGCTCTGCTGTTTTATTTTTGACTCTTGGTAAGACATCACAAGCCTATAAAGCATCTAGTCCTGTACCTCGGAGGGAGTCCCCGGAGGCGCTGCTGTGAACCCCGAGGAGGAGAGCAGCGGTCAGAGGGGGTTGCTGGTGGCCTCCGAGTTCACCCCTGGCCCCCGCACGTGGGCCAGACAGCTCTCAAGCCGTCAGGACGTCCACAGCTAGGCAGCGAGCACACGGGCCATTGATGCCAACACACATTTTCATACAGAATTTAAACTGCCTCAGGAAATGGAGGCGAAAATAACATCCTCAAATTGCATTATGTTCCATGTTTAACACATTGGAAAATATCGAACCATTAAGACATTGGTTCATGTTTCTAGATTGATCTCCTTTGGGAAACTAAGATGAAGACACCCGTCCTCTGGGAGCGCACATTGAACCCCTTACAAAGCTTATTCATCTAAAGAGGTACAGTCCCCAGTGATCACTTTGCAAAAAACCCCGAACAAATTCAGGCTTGTGGTTCCTACTAACATCAAATTCTACACGAGGGCCTCCCTGTGGCGGTGAGCTGTCTGTCACACGAGGGCCTCCCTGTGGCGGTGAGCTGTCTGTCACACGAGGGCCTCCCTGTGGCGGTGAGCTGTCTGTCACACGAGGGCCTCCCTGTGGCGGTGAGCTGTCTGTCACACGAGGGCCTCCCTGTGGCGGTGAGCTGTCTGTCACACGAGGGCCTCCCTGTGGCGGTGAGCTGTCTGTCACACGAGGGCCTCCCTGTGGCGGTGAGCTGTCTGTCACACGAGGGCCTCCCTGTGGCGGTGAGCTGTCTGTCACACGAGGGCCTCCCTGTGGCGGTGAGCTGTCTGTCACACGAGGGCCTCCCTGTGGCGGTGAGCTGTCTGTCACACGAGGGCCTCCCTGTGGCGGTGAGCTGTCTGTCACACGAGGGCCTCCCTGTGGCGGTGAGCTGTCTGTCACACGAGGGCCTCCCTGTGGCGGTGAGCTGTCTGTCACACGAGGGCCTCCCTGTGGCGGTGAGCTGTCTGTCACACGAGGGCCTCCCTGTGGCGGTGAGCTGTCTGTCACACGAGGGCCTCCCTGTGGCGGTGAGCTGTCTGTCACACGAGGGCCTCCCTGTGGCGGTGAGCTGTCTGTCACACGAGGGCCTCCCTGTGGCGGTGAGCTGTCTGTCACACGAGGGCCTCCCTGTGGCGGTGAGCTGTCTGTCACACGAGGGCCTCCCTGTGGCGGTGAGCTGTCTGTCACACGAGGGCCTCCCTGTGGCGGTGAGCTGTCTGTCACACGAGGGCCTCCCTGTGGCGGTGAGCTGTCTGTCACACGAGGGCCTCCCTGTGGCGGTGAGCTGTCTGTCACACGAGGGCCTCCCTGTGGCGGTGAGCTGTCTGTCACACGAGGGCCTCCCTGTGGCGGTGAGCTGTCTGTCACACGAGGGCCTCCCTGTGGCGGTGAGCTGTCTGTCACACGAGGGCCTCCCTGTGGCGGTGAGCTGTCTGTCACACGAGGGCCTCCCTGTGGCGGTGAGCTGTCTGTCACACGAGGGCCTCCCTGTGGCGGTGAGCTGTCTGTCACACGAGGGCCTCCCTGTGGCGGTGAGCTGTCTGTCACACGAGGGCCTCCCTGTGGCGGTGAGCTGTCTGTCACACGAGGGCCTCCCTGTGGCGGTGAGCTGTCTGTCACACGAGGGCCTCCCTGTGGCGGTGAGCTGTCTGTCACACGAGGGCCTCCCTGTGGCGGTGAGCTGTCTGTCACACGAGGGCCTCCCTGTGGCGGTGAGCTGTCTGTCACACGAGGGCCTCCCTGTGGCGGTGAGCTGTCTGTCACACGAGGGCCTCCCTGTGGCGGTGAGCTGTCTGTCACACGAGGGCCTCCCTGTGGCGGTGAGCTGTCTGTCACACGAGGGCCTCCCTGTGGCGGTGAGCTGTCTGTCACACGAGGGCCTCCCTGTGGCGGTGAGCTGTCTGTCACACGAGGGCCTCCCTGTGGCGGTGAGCTGTCTGTCACACGAGGGCCTCCCTGTGGCGGTGAGCTGTCTGTCACACGAGGGCCTCCCTGTGGCGGTGAGCTGTCTGTCACACGAGGGCCTCCCTGTGGCGGTGAGCTGTCTGTCACACGAGGGCCTCCCTGTGGCGGTGAGCTGTCTGTCACACGAGGGCCTCCCTGTGGCGGTGAGCTGTCTGTCACACGAGGGCCTCCCTGTGGCGGTGAGCTGTCTGTCACACGAGGGCCTCCCTGTGGCGGTGAGCTGTCTGTCACACGAGGGCCTCCCTGTGGCGGTGAGCTGTCTGTCACACGAGGGCCTCCCTGTGGCGGTGAGCTGTCTGTCACACGAGGGCCTCCCTGTGGCGGTGAGCTGTCTGTCACACGAGGGCCTCCCTGTGGCGGTGAGCTGTCTGTCACACGAGGGCCTCCCTGTGGCGGTGAGCTGTCTGTCACACGAGGGCCTCCCTGTGGCGGTGAGCTGTCTGTCACACGAGGGCCTCCCTGTGGCGGTGAGCTGTCTGTCACACGAGGGCCTCCCTGTGGCGGTGAGCTGTCTGTCACACGAGGGCCTCCCTGTGGCGGTGAGCTGTCTGTCACACGAGGGCCTCCCTGTGGCGGTGAGCTGTCTGTCACACGAGGGCCTCCCTGTGGCGGTGAGCTGTCTGTCACACGAGGGCCTCCCTGTGGCGGTGAGCTGTCTGTCACACGAGGGCCTCCCTGTGGCGGTGAGCTGTCTGTCACACGAGGGCCTCCCTGTGGCGGTGAGCTGTCTGTCACACGAGGGCCTCCCTGTGGCGGTGAGCTGTCTGTCACACGAGGGCCTCCCTGTGGCGGTGAGCTGTCTGTCACACGAGGGCCTCCCTGTGGCGGTGAGCTGTCTGTCACACGAGGGCCTCCCTGTGGCGGTGAGCTGTCTGTCACACGAGGGCCTCCCTGTGGCGGTGAGCTGTCTGTCACACGAGGGCCTCCCTGTGGCGGTGAGCTGTCTGTCACACGAGGGCCTCCCTGTGGCGGTGAGCTGTCTGTCACACGAGGGCCTCCCTGTGGCGGTGAGCTGTCTGTCACACGAGGGCCTCCCTGTGGCGGTGAGCTGTCTGTCACACGAGGGCCTCCCTGTGGCGGTGAGCTGTCTGTCACACGAGGGCCTCCCTGTGGCGGTGAGCTGTCTGTCACACGAGGGCCTCCCTGTGGCGGTGAGCTGTCTGTCACACGAGGGCCTCCCTGTGGCGGTGAGCTGTCTGTCACACGAGGGCCTCCCTGTGGCGGTGAGCTGTCTGTCACACGAGGGCCTCCCTGTGGCGGTGAGCTGTCTGTCACACGAGGGCCTCCCTGTGGCGGTGAGCTGTCTGTCACACGAGGGCCTCCCTGTGGCGGTGAGCTGTCTGTCACACGAGGGCCTCCCTGTGGCGGTGAGCTGTCTGTCACACGAGGGCCTCCCTGTGGCGGTGAGCTGTCTGTCACACGAGGGCCTCCCTGTGGCGGTGAGCTGTCTGTCACACGAGGGCCTCCCTGTGGCGGTGAGCTGTCTGTCACACGAGGGCCTCCCTGTGGCGGTGAGCTGTCTGTCACACGAGGGCCTCCCTGTGGCGGTGAGCTGTCTGTCACACGAGGGCCTCCCTGTGGCGGTGAGCTGTCTGTCACACGAGGGCCTCCCTGTGGCGGTGAGCTGTCTGTCACACGAGGGCCTCCCTGTGGCGGTGAGCTGTCTGTCACACGAGGGCCTCCCTGTGGCGGTGAGCTGTCTGTCACACGAGGGCCTCCCTGTGGCGGTGAGCTGTCTGTCACACGAGGGCCTCCCTGTGGCGGTGAGCTGTCTGTCACACGAGGGCCTCCCTGTGGCGGTGAGCTGTCTGTCACACGAGGGCCTCCCTGTGGCGGTGAGCTGTCTGTCACACGAGGGCCTCCCTGTGGCGGTGAGCTGTCTGTCACACGAGGGCCTCCCTGTGGCGGTGAGCTGTCTGTCACACGAGGGCCTCCCTGTGGCGGTGAGCTGTCTGTCACACGAGGGCCTCCCTGTGGCGGTGAGCTGTCTGTCACACGAGGGCCTCCCTGTGGCGGTGAGCTGTCTGTCACACGAGGGCCTCCCTGTGGCGGTGAGCTGTCTGTCACACGAGGGCCTCCCTGTGGCGGTGAGCTGTCTGTCACACGAGGGCCTCCCTGTGGCGGTGAGCTGTCTGTCACACGAGGGCCTCCCTGTGGCGGTGAGCTGTCTGTCACACGAGGGCCTCCCTGTGGCGGTGAGCTGTCTGTCACACGAGGGCCTCCCTGTGGCGGTGAGCTGTCTGTCACACGAGGGCCTCCCTGTGGCGGTGAGCTGTCTGTCACACGAGGGCCTCCCTGTGGCGGTGAGCTGTCTGTCACACGAGGGCCTCCCTGTGGCGGTGAGCTGTCTGTCACACGAGGGCCTCCCTGTGGCGGTGAGCTGTCTGTCACACGAGGGCCTCCCTGTGGCGGTGAGCTGTCTGTCACACGAGGGCCTCCCTGTGGCGGTGAGCTGTCTGTCACACGAGGGCCTCCCTGTGGCGGTGAGCTGTCTGTCACACGAGGGCCTCCCTGTGGCGGTGAGCTGTCTGTCACACGAGGGCCTCCCTGTGGCGGTGAGCTGTCTGTCACACGAGGGCCTCCCTGTGGCGGTGAGCTGTCTGTCACACGAGGGCCTCCCTGTG
The DNA here is from genome assembly GCF_000412655.1 of Myotis brandtii. Taxonomy (NCBI): domain Eukaryota; kingdom Metazoa; phylum Chordata; class Mammalia; order Chiroptera; family Vespertilionidae; genus Myotis; species Myotis brandtii. The sequence continues at coordinate 155,703 of NW_005355204.1, read as the reverse complement.
GCGGTGAGCTGTCTGTCACACGAGGGCCTCCCTGTGGCGGTGAGCTGTCTGTCACACGAGGGCCTCCCTGTGGCGGTGAGCTGTCTGTCACACGAGGGCCTCCCTGTGGCGGTGAGCTGTCTGTCACACGAGGGCCTCCCTGTGGCGGTGAGCTGTCTGTCACACGAGGGCCTCCCTGTGGCGGTGAGCTGTCTGTCACACGAGGGCCTCCCTGTGGCGGTGAGCTGTCTGTCACACGAGGGCCTCCCTGTGGCGGTGAGCTGTCTGTCACACGAGGGCCTCCCTGTGGCGGTGAGCTGTCTGTCACACGAGGGCCTCCCTGTGGCGGTGAGCTGTCTGTCACACGAGGGCCTCCCTGTGGCGGTGAGCTGTCTGTCACACGAGGGCCTCCCTGTGGCGGTGAGCTGTCTGTCACACGAGGGCCTCCCTGTGGCGGTGAGCTGTCTGTCACACGAGGGCCTCCCTGTGGCGGTGAGCTGTCTGTCACACGAGGGCCTCCCTGTGGCGGTGAGCTGTCTGTCACACGAGGGCCTCCCTGTGGCGGTGAGCTGTCTGTCACACGAGGGCCTCCCTGTGGCGGTGAGCTGTCTGTCACACGAGGGCCTCCCTGTGGCGGTGAGCTGTCTGTCACACGAGGGCCTCCCTGTGGCGGTGAGCTGTCTGTCACACGAGGGCCTCCCTGTGGCGGTGAGCTGTCTGTCACACGAGGGCCTCCCTGTGGCGGTGAGCTGTCTGTCACACGAGGGCCTCCCTGTGGCGGTGAGCTGTCTGTCACACGAGGGCCTCCCTGTGGCGGTGAGCTGTCTGTCACACGAGGGCCTCCCTGTGGCGGTGAGCTGTCTGTCACACGAGGGCCTCCCTGTGGCGGTGAGCTGTCTGTCACACGAGGGCCTCCCTGTGGCGGTGAGCTGTCTGTCACACGAGGGCCTCCCTGTGGCGGTGAGCTGTCTGTCACACGAGGGCCTCCCTGTGGCGGTGAGCTGTCTGTCACACGAGGGCCTCCCTGTGGCGGTGAGCTGTCTGTCACACGAGGGCCTCCCTGTGGCGGTGAGCTGTCTGTCACACGAGGGCCTCCCTGTGGCGGTGAGCTGTCTGTCACACGAGGGCCTCCCTGTGGCGGTGAGCTGTCTGTCACACGAGGGCCTCCCTGTGGCGGTGAGCTGTCTGTCACACGAGGGCCTCCCTGTGGCGGTGAGCTGTCTGTCACACGAGGGCCTCCCTGTGGCGGTGAGCTGTCTGTCACACGAGGGCCTCCCTGTGGCGGTGAGCTGTCTGTCACACGAGGGCCTCCCTGTGGCGGTGAGCTGTCTGTCACACGAGGGCCTCCCTGTGGCGGTGAGCTGTCTGTCACACGAGGGCCTCCCTGTGGCGGTGAGCTGTCTGTCACACGAGGGCCTCCCTGTGGCGGTGAGCTGTCTGTCACACGAGGGCCTCCCTGTGGCGGTGAGCTGTCTGTCACACGAGGGCCTCCCTGTGGCGGTGAGCTGTCTGTCACACGAGGGCCTCCCTGTGGCGGTGAGCTGTCTGTCACACGAGGGCCTCCCTGTGGCGGTGAGCTGTCTGTCACACGAGGGCCTCCCTGTGGCGGTGAGCTGTCTGTCACACGAGGGCCTCCCTGTGGCGGTGAGCTGTCTGTCACACGAGGGCCTCCCTGTGGCGGTGAGCTGTCTGTCACACGAGGGCCTCCCTGTGGCGGTGAGCTGTCTGTCACACGAGGGCCTCCCTGTGGCGGTGAGCTGTCTGTCACACGAGGGCCTCCCTGTGGCGGTGAGCTGTCTGTCACACGAGGGCCTCCCTGTGGCGGTGAGCTGTCTGTCACACGAGGGCCTCCCTGTGGCGGTGAGCTGTCTGTCACACGAGGGCCTCCCTGTGGCGGTGAGCTGTCTGTCACACGAGGGCCTCCCTGTGGCGGTGAGCTGTCTGTCACACGAGGGCCTCCCTGTGGCGGTGAGCTGTCTGTCACACGAGGGCCTCCCTGTGGCGGTGAGCTGTCTGTCACACGAGGGCCTCCCTGTGGCGGTGAGCTGTCTGTCACACGAGGGCCTCCCTGTGGCGGTGAGCTGTCTGTCACACGAGGGCCTCCCTGTGGCGGTGAGCTGTCTGTCACACGAGGGCCTCCCTGTGGCGGTGAGCTGTCTGTCACACGAGGGCCTCCCTGTGGCGGTGAGCTGTCTGTCACACGAGGGCCTCCCTGTGGCGGTGAGCTGTCTGTCACACGAGGGCCTCCCTGTGGCGGTGAGCTGTCTGTCACACGAGGGCCTCCCTGTGGCGGTGAGCTGTCTGTCACACGAGGGCCTCCCTGTGGCGGTGAGCTGTCTGTCACACGAGGGCCTCCCTGTGGCGGTGAGCTGTCTGTCACACGAGGGCCTCCCTGTGGCGGTGAGCTGTCTGTCACACGAGGGCCTCCCTGTGGCGGTGAGCTGTCTGTCACACGAGGGCCTCCCTGTGGCGGTGAGCTGTCTGTCACACGAGGGCCTCCCTGTGGCGGTGAGCTGTCTGTCACACGAGGGCCTCCCTGTGGCGGTGAGCTGTCTGTCACACGAGGGCCTCCCTGTGGCGGTGAGCTGTCTGTCACACGAGGGCCTCCCTGTGGCGGTGAGCTGTCTGTCACACGAGGGCCTCCCTGTGGCGGTGAGCTGTCTGTCACACGAGGGCCTCCCTGTGGCGGTGAGCTGTCTGTCACACGAGGGCCTCCCTGTGGCGGTGAGCTGTCTGTCACACGAGGGCCTCCCTGTGGCGGTGAGCTGTCTGTCACACGAGGGCCTCCCTGTGGCGGTGAGCTGTCTGTCACACGAGGGCCTCCCTGTGGCGGTGAGCTGTCTGTCACACGAGGGCCTCCCTGTGGCGGTGAGCTGTCTGTCACACGAGGGCCTCCCTGTGGCGGTGAGCTGTCTGTCACACGAGGGCCTCCCTGTGGCGGTGAGCTGTCTGTCACACGAGGGCCTCCCTGTGGCGGTGAGCTGTCTGTCACACGAGGGCCTCCCTGTGGCGGTGAGCTGTCTGTCACACGAGGGCCTCCCTGTGGCGGTGAGCTGTCTGTCACACGAGGGCCTCCCTGTGGCGGTGAGCTGTCTGTCACACGAGGGCCTCCCTGTGGCGGTGAGCTGTCTGTCACACGAGGGCCTCCCTGTGGCGGTGAGCTGTCTGTCACACGAGGGCCTCCCTGTGGCGGTGAGCTGTCTGTCACACGAGGGCCTCCCTGTGGCGGTGAGCTGTCTGTCACACGAGGGCCTCCCTGTGGCGGTGAGCTGTCTGTCACACGAGGGCCTCCCTGTGGCGGTGAGCTGTCTGTCACACGAGGGCCTCCCTGTGGCGGTGAGCTGTCTGTCACACGAGGGCCTCCCTGTGGCGGTGAGCTGTCTGTCACACGAGGGCCTCCCTGTGGCGGTGAGCTGTCTGTCACACGAGGGCCTCCCTGTGGCGGTGAGCTGTCTGTCACACGAGGGCCTCCCTGTGGCGGTGAGCTGTCTGTCACACGAGGGCCTCCCTGTGGCGGTGAGCTGTCTGTCACACGAGGGCCTCCCTGTGGCGGTGAGCTGTCTGTCACACGAGGGCCTCCCTGTGGCGGTGAGCTGTCTGTCACACGAGGGCCTCCCTGTGGCGGTGAGCTGTCTGTCACACGAGGGCCTCCCTGTGGCGGTGAGCTGTCTGTCACACGAGGGCCTCCCTGTGGCGGTGAGCTGTCTGTCACACGAGGGCCTCCCTGTGGCGGTGAGCTGTCTGTCACACGAGGGCCTCCCTGTGGCGGTGAGCTGTCTGTCACACGAGGGCCTCCCTGTGGCGGTGAGCTGTCTGTCACACGAGGGCCTCCCTGTGGCGGTGAGCTGTCTGTCACACGAGGGCCTCCCTGTGGCGGTGAGCTGTCTGTCACACGAGGGCCTCCCTGTGGCGGTGAGCTGTCTGTCACACGAGGGCCTCCCTGTGGCGGTGAGCTGTCTGTCACACGAGGGCCTCCCTGTGGCGGTGAGCTGTCTGTCACACGAGGGCCTCCCTGTGGCGGTGAGCTGTCTGTCACACGAGGGCCTCCCTGTGGCGGTGAGCTGTCTGTCACACGAGGGCCTCCCTGTGGCGGTGAGCTGTCTGTCACACGAGGGCCTCCCTGTGGCGGTGAGCTGTCTGTCACACGAGGGCCTCCCTGTGGCGGTGAGCTGTCTGTCACACGAGGGCCTCCCTGTGGCGGTGAGCTGTCTGTCACACGAGGGCCTCCCTGTGGCGGTGAGCTGTCTGTCACACGAGGGCCTCCCTGTGGCGGTGAGCTGTCTGTCACACGAGGGCCTCCCTGTGGCGGTGAGCTGTCTGTCACACGAGGGCCTCCCTGTGGCGGTGAGCTGTCTGTCACACGAGGGCCTCCCTGTGGCGGTGAGCTGTCTGTCACACGAGGGCCTCCCTGTGGCGGTGAGCCACGAGGGCCACGAGGGCCTCCCTGTGGCGGTGAGCTGTCTGTCACACGCTGCGGCGGTGAGCTGTCTGTCACACGAGGGCCTCCCTGTGGCGGTGAGCTGTCTGTCACACGAGGGCCTCCCTCCCTGTGGCGGTCTCTCTGTCAATAAAAGATCATGCGACCCCAGCGTGTGTGTGTGGTGTGTGGTGTGTGTGTGTGTGTCTGTGTGTGTGCCATATGTGGCTCTGTGGTGTGTGGTATGTCTGTGTCTGTGTGCCATGTGCCACTCCGTGGTGTGTCTGAGTCTGTGTGTGTCTGTGTGTGTGTGTGTGTGTGTTCCATGAATGACTCTGTGGTATGTCTGTCTATGTGTGTGTCTGTGTGTGTGTCTGTGTGTGTGTCTGTGTGTGTGCCATGAACGGCTCTGTGGTGTGTGGTGT
>NW_005355204.1:149964-150628 GCF_000412655.1 Myotis brandtii | reverse complement strand
CACGAGGGCCTCCCTCCCTGTGGCGGTGAGCTCTCTGTCACACGAGGGCCTCCCTCCCTGTGGCGGTGAGCTCTCTGTCACACGAGGGCCTCCCTCCCTGTGGCGGTGAGCTCTCTGTCACAGGGAGGCAGAGCGTGCTCTCAGAGAGAAGTGATGCCACCGGCTCCAGCCCTGTCCTCTGGCAGCTTTTGGGGGTGCAGACGCCCCGCTGTTCCTCAGCTGGGTGCGTGATCCCGGGTTGAACTGAACTGTAACAGATCTGCTGGCTTCGGAAGGTGCGGCCGAAGGCGCGTTTCCTGTCAGCGGCAGCGGGTGGCCCAGGATCCGCCGTCCTGCCTGCCGGCCACTCCTCTATCAGCTCTTGGGAACAAAGCTCTTTTCCTCGTTATTCATCAAACATTTCTGATTTTAAAAACAATTCACAATGTACTTGGTCCAGAAAGTATTATGAATAGCAGCCCCCCCCTCCCCACGGAAATTCCCTCCTTATGTTTGAGCTTCCATCACTGTATCTGTTAAGAATAGTGTTGTGTACCAGTTTGGTGTGGTGACAAACTTTATTGAGAAAGTGTGAGAGGGCCTTTTTTTACATTTTTATTATTTATTAATTTATTTTTAAATATATTTTCATTGATTTCAGAGAGGAAGGGAGAGAGAGAGAGAG
>NW_005355204.1:133357-149939 GCF_000412655.1 Myotis brandtii | reverse complement strand
GAATTGAACCGTGACCTCCTGGTTCCTAGGTCAGTGCTCAACCACTGAGCCATGCCCACTGGGCCCCCTTGACGCTTTTAATTAATAGCCTGTCAAAGGGCAAAGTTCAGAAATGTGACCTAAGGCCAGGGCTATGGTTGGTGGATCATCACGTCCTCATTAGCTTGTCTTCTCGGGGACCTGCTCACCCAGCGGCTCGACTGAGAGGAAGACCTACGTGATCGGAAAAGATATTTTACAGAACTTTAGAAAAGCAGAGTGGGCGCTCTGCTTTTCGTAGTCATTCCCCTGGCTACTGGGAAGTGACACGAGGGACTCCCGTTTTTATTCTTTTTTTTTTTTAAAAAAAATATTTTTATTGATTTCAGAGAGGAAGGGAAAGGGAGAGAGAGAGAAACATCAATAATGAGAGAGAATCATTGATCGGCCACCTCCTGCACGTCCCCTACTGGGGATTGAACCCGCAACCCGGGCATGTGCCCTTGGCCACAATCGAACCCGGGACCCTTCAGTCTGCAGGCCCACGCTCTACCCACTGAGCAAGACCAGCCAGGGCTCCTGTTTTTATTTTTAAAGAAGGAGCAGTGCCGCCGCAGTCCCGGGAAGTGTGCTCTCCGCCCGTCCTCCCGGGCTCATCTGCTAAGTGCAGCATTACCTCACCCGCAGCTCCGCTGTGGATTTCCCATAAATCTCCCCACGGCCCACGTGATAAACCGCTCCGCACACCATGGCGGGCAGTGCTTATTAGCACTTGAGGCGTTACTGACGCTTATCTTGATTAATCTTCTCGCGGCCCTGCAGTATTAATTCTGGGGAAGAGACCATGCTCTGCCCACGTGGGGTTCACTCATGGCTTCCACCCCAATTCCAGGGCTCTGGGTGCCCATGGCCATGAGTCTTATTCTGGCTTTTCTAGGACAGATTGTTTTGGGTCTCTATGAACAATGAGCATTTTAAAATTAATTTTCAAGAAATGCCAGTAAGATGAAAAGTATGGCCAAAAAGAGTGTTTTATAATTAAGGGTGAAAAGGAATTTTTAATTTGTGCTTTAAAATAAAGTTTACTTTTTTTGATTACATAAATTTAAAAACATGTATCGTTTTTTTGGTGAGTGGGTTATTTTGGTGGTGACTTTTTTTTGGTAATGTGGAAATTCTTTAAACATTTTTATTTTATTTTTAAATTTTCAATGACAGTTGATATGCAGTATCATGTTAGTGGAGGTGTATAACAGTGTTAGACATTTATATACTTTACAGAGCGATCCCCCATAGGTCTGGCACCGTACTTGTGACTGCAATGTTACCGAAGGCATTTCTATGCTGTACTGAGCATCCGAAGGGCTATGTCTATGGCTGGCGATTTGTACTTCTCATCCCTTCCCTGTTCCCCCACCCTGACACCAGGGTGCTGAGGTCACTGCTGGACACTGTGGGCACTAGAGCTGCAGCCTGTGTGTGTGTGTGTGTGTGTGTGTGTGTGTGTGTGGTGGGGGAGGGGGTTATCCTGGCGGGTGAGGAAGCCTCTCGCAGGGAGCAGGGAGGCTGGGGGAGGTACAGAGGGTGTGGGAGGAAGGGGCAGGGACAGCCCCTGGCTTCAAGCAGGGGCGTCTTGAAGCTACATTTGCAAAGCACTTGATTTAAAACTTGTGGAAGTAGGGCCCGCTGGTCTCCCCCCCCACCTCATTTCTGCTTCATCACTGTCCTAGGACCGATGGCTGATCCACCCGGGTGGGGGGTGCTGGCTTGAGGCAAAGTTTTTCCAAGTTTCCTCATAAAGAACAATATCTTCTGGGTGGGGCCACACTGTCAGCTCCTGTCCCTGAGCTGAGACTGGTCTGCACTTCCCAGCATCAGCGCCCGTGTGTGTGATTCACCTGAACCAGCCTCAGTCAGGTCATTAGTCAACACCTGTGGCGGGGGCACCTTCGGTCGGAGGCCCCCGCAGAAGGAGCGGAGGGACGGGAGGGGTGGGAGGCAGGGCCCCACTCCTGGCCCTGGAATCCGGGCCAGGTCACTGGGCAGCTCTCATCACAGTCTGGGTTATGATGTAAAACGTGATCTGATTTAATGGCAACAAAGGCACATGCAGCGGACACTGACGTGTCAGAATTCTATTTGTGACTCTTGTTTCCAGCTTCCATTAAATCACCTTTCCTCAAGAAGGGCCATTTTTAAGGGAAGTTTTAGGTAATGTTTGCCAACGAATGTGCAAATGTCATGAGTCTGAAATGCCTTCTGTCTCTGTCGTCATTTTGCAGGTGATGAAACTATGGCGAGATGCAAAAATCTGCCCCTGACCGCGAGGCCCAGCCAGTGGCCCAGTGCTGATCTCAGTTGGAAAGGCAGTGGCGCCGTGTTGGCGCGCGGGTTTGGAGCTGTGGCTTCTGCTTTCAGCTCGGTTCCTCTCTGGTCTGTGCGCTCCGGGACTGGGATTCATGTGTAAAGGAATGTTCTGATTAATTGAGAGGTAAGCAGTAAAGCTCATTAGTTTTTAACTGATATCCAAATTCAGAGAAAGATCTGATTTGAACACCATTTCCATTGTTGACCGGCTTTTTAAACTCCGGGAAATTACTTACTCTCTCATCTGTGCCTCAGAGGGTTCTTGCGAGGATTAAATTGGGAGAAATGGGCCCAACACTCAGGTGATGCTCAAAATGTTGTAGCTATTATTTACTGACGTGAGTTCTCCTGAAAGCGCCGGCGGAAGTAATCAAATCCTTCCATAATGGCTGGTGTCGGACTAGCTCCGTGGTCGGCAAACTGTGGCTTGCGAGCCACATGCGGCTCTTTGGCCCCTTGAGTGTGGCTCTTCCTAAGCCTTAGGAGCACCCTAATTAAGTTAATAACAATGTACTTACCTATATAGTTTAAAAAATTTGGCTCTCAAAAGAAATTTGAATCGTTGTACTGTTGATATTTGGCTCTGTTGACTAATGAGTTTGCGACCACTGGACTAGCTGATAGCTTGTGCCAGGAATTGGGACCATAAAGACAGGAAGTCCCCACACCCCGGGGCCACAGTCCTGGTGAGCCTTTACTGGAGCAGTGAGTTCCCGGGAGCCCCTTCTCTGGGGCTGACAGCGCGGACAGGGAAGCCGAGGGCTGGCTCCCGTGGCTGCGGAGAAGGCTAAGGCTTGAAATTCTTGTCCTCAATTCAATGTCCAGTTTCTTCCTGACACAGGTGATGCCGATGAGAAAGGTGGAGGCTGGGGCTTTGCGGGCTTAAACAGGTGAGATGTTAACACATTTCATACCGCTCAGGAGTTTTCTCGTGTTTCTCGCGCCATCTGTTAAGGACCGCTCATGAGCGTTCTTGTTTTTCACGCCCATGGAAAAAGGAGCAAATCTAGATACTTATGTAAATTTTGTTTGGTCCCTCTTCATAGAGGAAAACGTTTTACGCAGTACCATACGTTAAAAAAGTACTAGGAACTTTAATTGTTTAATTGTTGAATTGTTTTTGTAAATAAAAATGTTATAATTATTGAAAAACAACACCTAAAGTGCATTATGATGATTTAAATAACGTGCAGTTTGCCCAAAAATGTGTGGTCCCTGGCGTATGTCTTAGAGATTTCTATGCGGTACGCATTGTGTTAAGATTTGGGAAGAGAGGAAGCGGCAACAGGAAAGCCCAGAGGTATGACATTTCCGGATGTGTTTCTGGGACGATGAGCAGGTCTGAACATTAAGAAGGAAATTAAGTCAGCAAGGAAATGGCTCCGATGGTTAAAGGGGAAAGTGGGCCTGGAGAGAACTGTGTCAATCTTGAGTTTCGTCCCAGCTCAGTAGAGAGCCCCTCAAAGGCAGTCAAGTGGCTTTGCTGGAACCATGCGTAACACGACAGCTGTCCTGCCGTCTGGGCCGAGAGGATCAGTCCATCTGGAGCAGTGGTTCTCAACCATGGCTGCACATTAGAATCACCTGGGAATCTTTTTAAAATCCTGATTTCTGGGCCTCATCCTCCGGAAATTCTGTTTCTTTGTTATGGGGTGGGGCCACAACATTAGTAACAAAGAAACAGAATTTCCGGAGGATGAGGCCCAGAAATCAGGATTTTAAAAAGATTCCCAGGTGATTCTAATGTGCAGCCACGGTTGAGAACCACTGGTCTGGAGGGTCTGGGAGATTAAATTGGGAGAAATGGGCCCTAACACTCAGGTGATGCTCAAAATGTTGTAGCTATTATTTACTGACGTGAGCTCCCCCCCGCCCCCCCCCCACTTCCTTTCTTCCATGGAGGACAAAACTTTTTTCCTGGACCCTCCTAGGGTCCGTGCTGGGTCTGACAAAGACACATTAGCAGGGGAAAAGCACAAATTTATTTACGATAACCAGAACCCCAAATTCGCATCTTTAAAAGTTAAATCTTTCCTAGCTTCTCTTAGCAGCTATTTGTGGTTTGGATATTATCATTTTATCCCAACCATTCTGAAATCCACATCCATTTTCTGCTTCCATTACCCCCTGAGGTAATGAATTTAATCAGTGGGGTGTCTGTGGAGTTTACAGGACTGGTGGTGAGCCTGCTGGGGTGAAGATAATGGGGGAGAAGGAGAAAAGAATCATAGATAGAGAATGAAACATAATTTTGAGGGGACGTGCATACCCACTCTCCACAGCCCTGAGGAGTGGGTAATGCAATTTTCTAGGGCAAACGCATCTGTTTTGATCAAGCTCACCAATTCCTTCTTTCTGGTTTGGATCAATCTTCTTGAAAGCCTCTTGGAATTACTAAATTCACAACGAATCTCCTGTGATTATTACGAATGAGAATGAAGAAGAAGAAATCATTGCAATTTAATTATTTAGTTTAATTAAACCAAAGGGCTGGGCCTGGCAGTCCTGCCCTACCCTCACTGAGCAGAAAGAATGGCAGACACATATGAGCTCATGACTGCAGTGAAGTAAGAGAAATAAGTCTCTCATCTTATGATAGATGTTAGCATAGATCACTAGCTCTAGTGCATTTTCTTCCTGAATACTGTAGGGGCACATGGGGAAACTACAGAATAGGCACATTTAGGGGTCATTTGCTTGACCACTGAGCCAGCCTCCTGCCTTTGAGTCCCTGACACATGCAGGTGCATTAAGTAAAAGACACATTTGGTGTGGCCTGACCACTGTGGCCCAATGGATTGGACCAGTGCAGACACTGACTTAGGCTCAGCCAATCAGATTCTCCAAAAGGTTTGAACTTGGAGTCTGCTTCCACCTGGACTGTAGGAGCAGTTCATGAGCCGAGAAAGGTCAAGGCAGCCGAGAGAGGGACCGAGTGGGAGGCCTATTGAGGGCTGGGTCTCCTGCGGTTCCTCCGGTCTGCGTGGGTTTGACTGTGTGTTAGGAAAGTGGACCACCAGGCTTCTCCAGTCTCAACCCCGAGAGAAACATGCCATGGATGGAAAGTGCTCTTCCCATAGCAAGAGCCTGGGCGAGGGTGGGTGGCGTTGCCAGGGGTGCACTGCACCGGTTCCCACCCGGTAGGCCAGCTCAGTATCCCCACGGGCTTGCTTGGTTTTAATGTTTTCCTGTCTTCGAATGGACAGTAGTGGAAACGGATTTATTCTCTAAATTATCCCTCAGTTCAGGATTCACTTAGAAAAATGGGGCCATAAAATGAAGCGTCCACGGCCCAGTGCAATCTGGGGGACAGGCTAGTGAAGGCCAGTGCCCACCACCCAAATCTGCCCTGTGGAGCATGAAGGAGTTCTTCACATTTGGAAAGCTCATAATATTATAAATTGGGTGTAACATCATCCTTTACCTCGTTTAGAAAGATTGTCAGAAGGTCCAGGCCGTTTCAGACGTGGTACTTTCACAAATGACTGGGGCCCCGGGAACACTGGCCTGGATGATACCTGATAATTTTCTCTTCCTTCCTGCGGCTGCACTTGTCATCTCTCTTCCTTCCTTGGAGTTAGTCCTTCCCAGCTCTCCTTTCCCCTTCTCCTCTCACACACCTGCCTCCTGAGAGTGTCTGGGGGTCACCAGGCAGATTCGCCCCTTCCCATTCCGCTCACCCCCAGGTACAAAGTTCCCTGGACCTCACCTCACCTTCTTTCCCATGAGACTTCTAGTGCTGAGAGAAATCCCAGGAGATCCGCTACATTGATGTTTCCTCTGAAAAAGGTAAATCTTCCTCTAGCTCTTCATCCAATATTTGATAAATGCCTATAGGAGTGCACTTAGTAGGTCATAAATCCTGAGGATCCAAAAATTAAATTAGGGAGTCGCTTATTCCTGGGAGCCTACCGTGTATGGGAAGGCAGACTAGCCAAATGTCCTAATAAAATAATTGTTGTAGAGGAGATAGATTCTGAGGAGGGCTTCCCAGTGGCCTGGGGGAGTAGAGTGGCTACTACAGAGAGGAAGCAAGTCACAAAAACCTGCAAGCTGAGTGAGCACATGTACACACACACACACACACACACACACACACAGTGGTGGTGCAAGTAGCTGAGAATCACTGAAAATTATAGTGTAAGAAAGGGCATGAGGCTGGGAGCTGGGCAGGGCCAGATGATAAGACCTTCCCTGCCCAAAAAGGAGTGCAGATTCATCCCAGAGAGCTATAGACACTCATCATGTTCACACCATGGGCAAGAGAGCTATAGGCATGCAGTAGGTTCATGCCATGGGCAGGGGAGCTATAGACACTTAGCATGTTCACACCACAGTCAGGGGAGCTATAGACATGCAGCAGGTTCACACCACGGGCAGGGGAGCAATAGACACTCAGCATGTTTACACCATGGGCAGGGAAGCTATAGACAATCGGCATGTTCACACCACAGGCAGGGGAGCAATAGACACTTAGCATGCTCACACCACAGGCAGGGGAGCTATAGACAATCGGCATGTTCACACCACAGGCAGGGGAGCAATAGACACTCAGCATGTTCACACTGCAGGCAGGGGAGCAATAGACACTCAGCAGGTTCACACCACAGGCAGGGGAGCAATAGACACTCAGCATGTTCACACCATGGGCAGGGGAGCTGTAGACACTCAGCATGTTCACACCACAGGCAGGGGAGCTATAGACACACAGCATGTTCACACCACAGGCAGGGAAGGTATAGATACTCAGCATGTTCACACCATAGGCAGGGGAGCAATAGACACTCGGCATGTTCACACCACAGGCAGGGGAGCTATAGACACTCGGCATGTTCACACCACAGGCAGGGAAGCCATAGACACTCAGCATATTCACACCATGGGCAGGAGAGCTATGGACACTCAGCCTGGCAGTGTTGAGGGGATGGCCAGGCAAAGTCCATGTGGCTGTCTCCCAAGACATCTTGTGGGATGGCATCATGGTTTCTTGGGGTTCAGGATCTGACCTTAGAATTTTGAAAGTCTCAGGAACAAATTTACCCTAAATAAATGTGTGATACGAATGCATAAAACCAGAGTGCTGCTTATCTATCTATCTATCTATCTATCTATCTATCTATCTATCTATATACAAAAAGGCAGTGACCGTGATGACTGAAACGACTGTTTTACTGGTCACCATGCGGTGCTAGCATAGATGCATAGACACAGGTAAAGTCTATGGGTGAACTAAGAATGAACAAGACAAATGCTTGCCTTCACAGAGCTTTCACTGTAAGAAGGTTAGGTCAGGGATGAGAATTCAAAATTGCCACCAGCACAGACCTGAGGTGCCGCTTCTCAGAGTGGCCAGAGATACACCCGGAAGCAGACTGGGGGCGTGACTGAAGGGCTGGCACCGACATGAAGGCCGGGCCATTCTGGATTTCCCAGAGGAGCCAATGGCTGCCTAGGAAGCGGAGCTTTTGATGCTGACTGGCATCAAAACCAATCAATCAGAACCTAATCTGGGTGAACTGCGAAGGCAGAACCTAAGGTGGGGGCTGAAAAGGGGTTTTAAGGGCAACAGCTGTTTGGTGTAAGGTGTAAGAAAGCTTATTCAATTTTTAAATAACCGGTTTGGCAGTATAGTGCATATGGCTGGCTATCAGTCCAGATATAGGGGTTGTGTGTTTTTGTCTGCCAAGAGCATCTCCTCCTGCTGAAAAAGGCTTCCTTCCTCTCCCCTCCCCCCATTTAAGCAATCCTATCCTATATAATCTATCTATACTGATAAAAGGGTAATATGCTAATTAGATCGAGTTGACCAGCCATCTTCCGGATGTTCGACTTCCTTCTGGACAAAGCCATGGTGGTGGGGGATGAGGCAGAGGCAGTTAGGGGCAAGATCAGGTTGGCAGGGGAGGGCAGTTGGGGGCATTAGGCAGGCAGGCAGATGAGTGGTTAGGAGCCAGTGGTCCTGGATTGTGAGAGGGATGTCCGAGTGCAGTCGGACATCCCCTGAAGGGTCCTGGATTGGAGAGGGTTCAGGCTGGGCTGAGGGACACCCTCCGCCATGCATGAATTTCGTGCACTGGGCCTCTAGTCCTATATAATAAAGAGCTAATATGCAAATGGTCATCATGCCCTCACGCTGTAACGCGGTAATGGCTCAGACACTCAACACTGGGAAGAGAGGAATGGGACCAGCCAGGCACAAATGAGCTTGTAAGAGAGGAATGGGGACCAGCCAGGCACAAATGAGCTTGCGAGAGAGGAATGCAGACCAGCCAGGCACAAATGAGCTTGCGAGAGAGGAATGCAGACCAGCCAGGCTGCGACCCGGTAGAGGGACAAGCTGCCCGCCCACAGTCCCCTGCAGCTGGCCCGGGCGAAGCTGGCCCAGATCCTTGGTGCCTGCGGCTGGCCAGAAGGAGGGAAGCCCGGGTCCTGGGTGCCTGTGACCAGCCAGAGGAGGGAATACTGGGTCCTGGGTGCGGGGCAAGGCAGAGGCGAGGGGCGATCATCAGGCCAGCAGGGGAGCAGTTAGGGGCGATCAGGCAGGCAGGCAGAGGTGGTTCGGGGCGATCAGGCAGGCAGGCAGGGGTGGTTAGGGGTGATCAGGCAGGCAAGCAGGGGTGGTTAGGGGTGATCAGGCAGGCAGAGGTGGTTAGGGGTGATCAGGCATGCAGGCAGGCAGGCGAGCGGTTAGGAGCCAGTGGTCCCGGATTGCGAGAGGCAGTCAGACATCCCCCAAGGGGTCCTGGATTGGAGAAGGTACAGGCTGGGCTGAGGAACCCCCTCCCGTGCATGAATTTTGTGTACCGGGCCTCTAGTTAATTTATAATTCAGAACAGCAGTGGAGGTCTGAGAGTTCTAGAAACATCTACATGGAGAGTACACTTTCTCCCTGTAGGCCAACTTACTGAATTGTGGTCAGAGGGCTGGTGAGCACACCCTGAGGGAAGGTGGGGGACTCACATGCCCCCCACAGAGATGACTGTGTCACCCAAGGGGAAGCTTTACCCAGGGGTCTGGGTTCTCAAACTTTCTCTGCCCAGGACATGCTGGTTTGGGCTGAGCTAAAACCTATGTCTGAGCTTGTATGTGGATTGCATGGTCAACCAAGTATGTAGACCCCCGGGTGTTGCCTATAGACTAGCATGTCCTATAAGGCCAGAGAGAAGCGTGGTGAGCTTGGGAGGCACTCTCCTTCAGGTGGCATAGGCGCCTAGGAAGGTAGTATCTGGACCAAACAGAAAGGACAGTGGCACGAATTCCCTTTATTTGTTGTTAATCCTCACCCACCTGACCGGAGGATATTGTTTCCATTGATTTTTAGAGAATGGAAGGGAGGGGCTGAGGGCAGGAGGGGGATAGAGAAGGAGGGAGGGAGGGAGGGAGGGAGGGAGAGAGGAAGAGAGAAAGAGAGAGAGAGGGAGAGGGAAGCATCTGTGTGAGAGACACATCAATTAGTTGCCTCCGGCATGTGCCCTAACCAGGGTGGGGGTGGGGTTGGGGCGGGGCGTCAAACCTACAACCCAGGTACATGCCCTTGTTGGGCTGATGCTCTAACCACTTTGCTAGCAACACTGGCCAGGGCTAATTCCCATTATTTTAAAGGATAACCTTCTGAGATGTATAGATGTGGGACTGATTCAACTTAAGCCTGTGCTAGGTCTTCATTTTCAGCTGGTGTAGTTCTTAATGGGAAAGCAAGTTGGGTCCCAAGCCAGTCATTTGTGCACTGGAGTGTGCAGGCCCTGGCCAGGGTCTATCTCCCCGCAGGACCTGCCCTCCCCAGCCACGCCCTCCACTCCACCCCCTGGCCTCAACCCACCCATCTGCCCAAGGCTTGTTCCACCAGCAGCTCTTTTGCCCCCAAGATCCAATCAGAGAATCTAATTATTTTAACAACTACTTATCTCATTCAAGGATCCAAGTTTAAAAATGATAAAATTCAACACATTTCTCTGACTATGTCATGCCGACTCTACAAATGCCTATTTACTTTTTAACACAAAATTCCTGGATGGATTCTAAACATAAACCATGTCACTTTTAGGTGGTTCTCTTTTTCAGGGAGGAAAAAATTGCATTTTATAGGAATCCCAATAAATATCCTGTCTGGCACCTACTTCACTTTATTTCCAAATTTAGATCATAAACAACGTTAACAACCAACGAAACACCTGTCATAACATGCACCAGGAAATCCTGGGACGCTTTTATGAAAAATCATTACGCCTACACTTTCTCCTTTCTTCTGTGCTCTTGAGACATTCTTCCTTCTCTTCGCATTGACTTCCAAGGCGCCCGATGCCCCTGCCTGCTTAAGTATGCGTCCCCACCAGCTATGACATCACAGCTCATTAATCAGGCGACCAGCCAGCTGAGTGAGATCAGAATGTGGGGCGGCCAGGGTTCCCGAGTGATCACCAGGTGTTTGATCAGCGTGGTCACGGGCTGGGTGCTTCTGCCAATGCAATACCTTCACACCACAGTGTCCACAGGAGTTGCTGTGAAGGCGAGGGGTCAAACACACTCATACACGCCTTTAAATCAGTAACTAAAGTGGTGGATTAGCAATTAGTGAATGATCGTTATGAAAAGCTCAGCGAGCAGAGGCAGCTTTAGAGGAAAAAGAAAAATCACTCAGCTCGTACTATGTATTAATACTCATTTAAAAATCTTTCCAGATTTTTTTTGTTATGAATACACACAAAGGCACTCTCAAAGGACATGAAACATTTATGCCAGGTTTATTATTTCATAACCTGTTTCTCAGGTTATATTATATTTTGAATATATTTCCAATTCAGCACATACAGACTCATATCATCATAATTGATGTCCGCTGACCCTTCCATTGTCTGATGTAACCTAAGTTTTTATTTTCATTTTGGCACTTCTAATTTTTGCTTTAACATTTTAAAAAATTTTAGTTGACATACAACATTATATTAGTTTCAGGTGGGCAACATAGTAACCTAATTTATGTAGTGGTATTGTTTTAATATCAATTTCTGTTGTTTGTTCTGATTCTCTCCAGTCTGTGTGACGGAGCAGCCACTGCGGGCGGGCATTCCGGATGCTCGCGCGTGCCCAGGTCGAGGTCAGTGTGCTAAGCAGCCGGCAGAGCGTCCACGCCAGTCAGATCCATGAGACGTGTGGTCTCTGCCAAAGGTCAGGTGAGTTGTAAAAATTAACCTTTATTGTTACATTTTTCTCCAGAAAGTTTGTGTCAACTTGCACTTCTTGTTTTAAAAGTTTTTATTTATTGATTTTAGAAAGAAAAGGAGGGAGAAACATCAATTTGTTGTTCCACTTATTGATGCATTCATTGGTTGATTCTTTTTTAAAAATATATTTTTATTGATCTCAGAGAGCAAGGGAGAGGGAGAGAGAGATAGAAACATCAATGATGAGAGAGAATTGCTGATCGGCTGCTTCCTGCATGCCCCACATTGGGGATCGAGCCTGCAACCCAGGGACTGTGCCCTTGACCGGAATCGAACCTTCAATCCGCAGGCCAATGCTCTATCCACTGAGCAAACCAGCCAGGGCCATTGTTTGATTCTTGCATGTGCCCTGAGCAGGGATCAAACTCACAACATTGGTGCATAGGAAGGATGCTGTCCCCGCTGAGCCCTGGCCAGGGCGTTTGCACTTCTCACAGCATCCAGTTCTTCCAGCTCCTCCCACATTAGCCGCATTTTAGAAAACAGTTTTACAGGAAGTTTCAAATTACTAACTCAATTTCCTTTAATTTTTTTTGCACCTCTCTGCATTTTTAAATTTCTTTTTCAGTTGATTGTGTATTTCACAACATTCATAAGTTTTGCGTAAATTGTTAAAACATTGTCATAAAATAGTTCATAATATTTCCCTGTTATCTTTATGATATCTGTAAGATTTATTGTGATTTCTCTTTTATTCCTGATTCTGGAAATGTGCATTTTTTTCTCTTTCTTTCTTTCTAAAATTTATTATTTTATTAATTGTTCAGAAAACCATTGTTTTTTTTCTTAGTTTATTTTTAAATTTTATTTTAGCTCTTTATTATTTTTCTTCTGTCTACTAACTTTGGGTTCAATTTGATTCATATCCCTTGATCAACCAAAATAATTTATTTTTTATTTTATCACAATATAACCTTATAAAACATCTTCATTGTAAAACATTCAAAGGAAATACAGGAGAAAGTAACTTCCCTGCAGTGCCGCGCAGTAATGGCAAACCCCAACATCCCACAGACATTCCAATGCGCCCAGTGGGTGCAGGTGGAAACTTTGCGCGCACGCACCCGCTTCCCCCCGCCCCTCGTCCACTCCCCGTGCAGTCCTTCTGAGGGTTCCTACTGTTCCACGTGCCTGCGCAATAACCAGCACATATTCTGGCATATATATTTTTCGAATCATTATTTTATAGAAATACATTTACAGTGGGGCCTTGACTTACGAGTGTCCCGACTAACGAGTTTTTTGAGATACCAGCTGTCTCTCGGCCGATTTTTTGCATTGAGTTGATAGAGTAATTTGAGTTAACGAGCTCCTTAACGAGCTCCTTAATGAGCTCGGTCTCGGAACGAATTAAACTCGTAAGTCAAGGCCCCACTGTATATTCATTTCCATATATCTTGCTTTTTCTTATATTATATATTCCTTATAATCAATACATAATCAATAAGTAATAGACACAGTAATCCTTCCAAGTTCATTGGTCAAGTTCTGTCTCATCCTTTTTAATGGACTCCATGCGTTGTGCTGTGTGTACACCCAGACCCAGTGTTAGTTTCCCCTCCTTGTGGCAGGGAAGCCAGGCGTCTGCAGACCTGTGTATCTGCCTCTGTTCGCATCGCCACTCGCAGCTCCTTGGGAGAGGGATCCAGAGGGAGGCCGATGGGTAGACACGTGCCTTCCCTCCTGTGCCGCTAGATTTGGTTGTAGAAATGTGTAACAACACATGTTTCTATACGCAGCCAACGAGAGTTCCCTTTATCCAGATCTCACTTTCATAATTTACTGCAATTCTTCGATTAACATTTTGGACAGGGTCTCCTTTATTTCATTGTACGACTGAAGATTTAATTTCAATATGGTGATATTTCTATTTTCATTTTAATCAGTAAATAGTGCTTTTGGCACGCAGATATTTTACACCTCACTCCTCCAGCCTTTATGGTTCTGCTTTGATGTCAGTCTTCGCTGCCGTCACCTGGAGATTATAGGCAGTCATCTAATTACTTCTACTATCTCTCCGGTCTTGTTCTCTCCCCTTTCATCTCCAGTCTACCTATAATTTATTTGAATATAAGGCGTGAGAGATGGATCAGACATAATTTTTTTCCAAATACAGTTGTTCTAAGAAGCATTTCTTGGGTAGGCCGTCTCTACCGCAGTGAGTAAGTACCTCCTCTATTGCAGGGTTAATTCTGGGTATTCTGGGGTCTATGTTTGGAGCCTGTTTTTGTTCCACTGATGCAAATAACCATTTCTTCCATGTGTTCTACACTGTTATGGTCATTGTTTGTCTGTTTAATTACCTGGTAGTACAAGTCCCCTTAATTTTTCTCCTTTTTGTATGTATGAAAGGTTCCTGGTGAATTGCACAACTTTTCAAATTCCTAAAATAATCTCATTAAGAGTCATATGGAAATTATATTACTTATTTAGGGAGAAATGACATTCTTTTTGTTAATCCTCACCCAAGTATATTTTTCCCATTGATTTTTAGAGAGACTGGAAGGAAGGGGGGAGAGAGAGAGAGAGAGAGAAACATTGATGTGAGAGAGACACATTGATTGAT
Source organism: Myotis brandtii (assembly GCF_000412655.1). NCBI lineage: Eukaryota > Metazoa > Chordata > Mammalia > Chiroptera > Vespertilionidae > Myotis > Myotis brandtii. The sequence goes on along the minus strand of NW_005355204.1, from coordinate 135,806 downwards.
TGCCTCCTGCACGCACCCCAACTGAGACTGGGGGATCGAACATGCAACTCAGGTAGGCACCCTTGACCAGGAATTGAACCCATGACCCTCTGGTGCTCAGGCTGAGGCCTGGCCACCGAGAAAATTGTATTTGTTCTATTTATTCTATAAATTGGCATCTCAGTTATTCTACTGTGGCAAAGGGAGCTCTCAGGAGGGCCTTAGTGTGCCCGGTCAGGTCAGCTCCCCTGGGAGTGCAGAGTGGGGGCTTCTGGAGGGCACCCCACCTTGACCTTCCCCCTGGCGGGTCCTGCGGGAAAGGTGAGGAACGTGGTTGGTTGTGCATCTGTGAAGGACGCACGCTGAGGCCTGGTCAGCCCAGCCAGGCTCAGGCAGACCCACTGCCTTGGGGCGGGTGATCTGTGGGGTCCAAGCGCTGGTTCTTGGGGTTCTGAGTTGGCTCCCTCACTCCCACCGTCCTACTAGTTTCTGGAGAATCGGAAAGCTGCCGCTGTATTTCCAGGCGCTCCTGCACCTGGGCGTGTGGCCTGCACCTGAGCTGGGAGGGGAGACAGCGCAGCCTCCGGCACGACGTGCCACACACCGAACATGGCAGAGCCGACTGCCAGCCCGGGCCCTCAAGGGGCAGCGGCCACAGCGGCCAGCACGACTGTCTGTATGTCACACAGGAGAGAAACACGCGGCCGTCTCTGCAGCCCGCTGTGTGGGGCTCTTCCTGGTCAGCTGCCTCCTCCGCAGCAGGAGGCCCCCCAGGAGGGCTTGGAGCGGGGCAGGTGCGAAGAGGCAGACACTGTGCCTGTGCTGGGTGACCTGTGGGCCCTGGGAGCCGTCTGCAATTAGTGCCAGTGACCACCCGGAGCCGGGGCTGAGCACGGCCTCAGCAGCCACGACTCTGGGGAAGCGTCTCGGGAAAAAGAAAGGTTTCAGTGCGTGTGGATCCTTCCTTCCCACTCACAGCCACGCGCTGGGAGAGAGCACGGCCGGCGAGGACTGGCTGCGCAAGTAGAAATGGAGGGGCCCTCCTGTGAGGCCTCCGGACCTGTGACATAAACCATGTGCTGGTTTTAAAAACGGATTTGTTGCCCTGGCTGGGGTGGCTCAGTGGGTGGAGTGTCGTCGCATGCACTGAAGGGTCATGGGTTCGATTCCAGGACAGGGCACATACCCAAGTTTCGGGTTTGATCCTCAAGAGTATGGGAGGCAACCGACTGATCTCTCTCTCTCTCTCTCTCTCTCTCTCTCTCTCTCCTTTAGTTTGGACACGATCTGTTGACCTGTCTTCTGTTCATGAGCCTTTTCTTTTATTGCATGTCATCTCCTGTCAAGCCCATCTTTGGAGTTCTCAATTTCATTACTATATTTTTCAGTTCTAAAATTTCTAGTTGATTCTTTTTAATAGGTTTCAATTTTCTGATGAGATTATCCCCTTTTTTCATTGTTTTCTCCACCATTTCCTTGAACATATTCATAACTATTTTAAGTTCCTTATCTGATAATTTCAGTATTTCCATCAAATGTGGGTCTGTTTCTATTAGATTGATGGTTTCCTTGACTTTTGGTTAAATGGTTCTGTCTCTATCTTTTGAAAATCCTCACCTAAGGATATATTTATTGATTTTTAGGGAGAGAGAAAGGGAGAGGAAGAGAGGGAGGAAGGGAGGGAGGGAGGAAGGAAGAGAGGAAGAGAGAGAGAGAGAGAGAGAGAGAGAGAGAGAGAGAGAGAGAAAGAAACATCGACTATCGCAAGTAGGGATCAAACCTGCACCCTAGGTGTGTGCCCTTATTGAAAATCGAACACACAACCTTTTGGTGCACAGGACGGTGCTCCAACTAGCTGAGCCGCTGGCCAGGGCTGAATGGCTCTGTCTCTATACACAAGACACTTCATCTCCCTGAGGCTGACGCTGTATATGAACAGCTGTAAGTCTCCTGCTGTCTTCCCTCCAGAGGCTCAGGCGTTCTTTGCTGGGAGGCCAGGTGGAGTGTGATGGCCTCTGTGCAGCCCTGTGCTGAGCTGACTTGATTCTGGCCTGTAACTCTCTTGTCAGCCCTTCTACCAGGTATTTTAACTGCAGCGATCACCTGGGCGCCCTCCCCCCCCCCCCCCTTGCCCTTCATCCTCACCTCTAATCCCTGACAGGAGCCACTGGCTGCACATCTCAGCGTGGCCTGCTTCCTTTTGGCGCAGTGCTTCCTGCCTCAGCACTGTCTCCCAGCACGTGCCTGGAGGAGAGCTCTGGGCGGCAGGGCCCTGCTCATCCCTCCCTCCCTTCTCACTGGGGCCTGGCCTCCCGGCTCTGCTCTTTGTCTCTGTGTGTGGGAGGTGCCAAACCTGGTGGGTGTCTGACTGTGATCGTGGCTGTCAGGTGGCCCCTTGTTTAGGTCCACAATCTCGCTCTGTACCAGAGTCAGCAATTGCATTGATTGAGGAGCCGCAGATGCTGCTCAC
>NW_005355204.1:131889-133076 GCF_000412655.1 Myotis brandtii | reverse complement strand
TCCCTCACCTCCCTCTCCCCTCTCCCCTCCCCTTCCACTCTCCCTCACCTCCCAGGAGAAGCCACAGATGCCCCTCTCCTCCCCCCTCACCTCCCCACTCAGCTCCCCCTCACCTCCGGGGAGAAGCTGCGATGTCCCTCACCTCCCCGTGTGATTTCCTGACCTGCTTCCCCAAGTCCTCGTTGCCTCAGTGGCTCTCCAATGCTTTCAACAAGTTTTTGGGTACTTCCCTCCCAAATTTTCCATTTATTCTTGGAGGGGTCAGGGTTTGCCACCAGCTTCTTCACCATCGCTGGGAGGGAAGCCCACCGTAGGTTCTCTGTGATCTTTTTTGGGGGTAGAAAAATTTAAGTTAAGGAAATACCTTTCTAGTGTCTATATTGTTTCAACACATGAATGATGGTTAATTTTATAAAATGGTAGCTCTAAATCCGTCAGGCAACCATATGGCTTTTCTTTTTAAATCCAACAGGCTAATTTGGTAGATCACCTGATTAAATGTTCTGATGCTGAACCACTTTACATTATTTTTAAAAAAATATATTTTTATTAATTTCAGAGAGGAAAGGAGAAGGAGAGCAGCAGAATCATCAATGATGAGAGAGCATCATGGATCGGATGCCTCCTGCATGCCCCCTACTGGGGATCCAGCCCACAACCCGGGCATGTGCCCTTGACCGGAAACGAAGCGTGACCTCCTGGTTCCTAGGTGGATGCTCAACCCCTGCGCCAGGCCGGCTGGGCACCTTGTGTTCTTAAGCGAGGCCCTGCTTTGTCACGATACTGTGTCTGTCAGTGCTGACCCGGTGGGCTTTATTTGGAAGTTCTGTGCTGGGGTGAGGAGGAGGAGGGGTGCCTGCCTGCTCCTGTCCTCATTGGGGCTCTGCTGCATTTTAAACGAGCCAGACGCCCACCCTGAGCTCTGCCGCTGTCAGCTCCGGGCGCTGGCGCGTTGGCAGGTGCTGCCCGCCAGCCCGGCCGCCTCCTCTCGGTTTCACCTTGGAGTCACCGTGGCTCACAGAGCTTGGTCACCTCATTTTGTTGTTGTTTCGTGGTGGAAACATTGGAAAGTAAATCTCAGGTTCTCCATCACCTCGCTCGGTCCCTCACATGCGTCCCCGGAGCGTCCTGGGCCTGGAAGTAAGCCGGCCCCGGTGGCTCCAGGACAGGCGGCCGTGCCGCCCTCC
>NW_005355204.1:115764-122736 GCF_000412655.1 Myotis brandtii | reverse complement strand
ACGGTGCCTGGTGCTCCGACAGGCGGCTGGAGTCCCGACCCGCGTCACCTGCTTCCGTGCGACCGGCAGAAGCCGCCTCAAGCATCCCACACTTAGGTTTTATCCTAACAGCTGTTAAAAACGGGAAGTTTAACATCTTAAACTCAGAGGACAATGGCTGCTTTTGACGGTGCCTGGTGCTCCGACAGGCGGCTGGAGTCCCGACCCGCGTCACCTGCTTCCGTGCGACCGGCAGACACAGCCTCAAGCATCCCACACTTAGGTTTTATCCTAACAGCTGTTAAAAACGGGAAGTTTAACATCTTAAACTCAGAGGACAAGTCTGGCTGCTTTCATATCCGTCTGTGTTTGGATGTGCGCTTGGGAGAGTCCCTGGGCGGGGCCTGTGCTGCCCGCGTGTTTCCAGGGTCCGTGATGCGGGAGTGCCCCACATGCCGCCACCTCGCCTGGGTGCCGAGCTCCAGGGTGGAAGCAGGTTGCTGACCGGATCCGTCCAAACAAACACATCAGCTTCCTGTGACCGGCGGGTCCCGCTGCTGCGCTGCTGGAGGCTCACCGCTGCCTTCCGCTCCCTCTCCTCGCCTGTCTCAGGTGGCTGTCTTGGGACTGTGCAGCCTCCCTATTGAAGGCTGACACACTGCCCTGCGGGTAGCTTGGGTGGTTGCAGCATGTCCGTACACCAAAAAGGTTGCAGGTTCGATCCCCAGTCAGGGCTCATGCCTAGGCTGGGGTCCAATCCCCAGTCAGGGTGCATACTGGAGGCAACAGAGCGATGTTTCTCCCTCCCTCCTCCTTCCTCTCTTTCTAAAATCAGTAAAAACATATGCTCATGTGAGGATAAAGAAAAGAAAAAGGGGCCCTAGCTGGTTTGGCTCTGTGGACTGAAGGGTCCCGGGTTCGATTCTGGTCAAGGGCACATGCCTGGGTTTCAGGCTCGATCCCCAGTGTGGGGAGTGCAGGAGGCAGCCAATCAATGATTCTCTCTCATCACTGATGTTTCTCTCTCTCTCTCTCTCTCCCTCTCCCTTCTGGTCTGAAATCAATAAAAATAAATAAATAAAATCAATAAAAACATTCTTAGAAAGAAAGGCTGACTTACCTCCTGCCCGTTGTTTTTGGGTTCAGACCTGGGCAGCTGTGATGTGTGAGGTGCACGCCAGCTGCCAGGGCCTGCGAGCTGCGCCCCCTTGCCTGCACCCCTCGCCCACACCCTGCACCTGCACCCCTCACCTGCACCCCTCGTCTGCACCGCCTCGCCTTCACCCCCCTGCCTGAACCCCCTCACCCGCACCCCACTCCTGCACCCCCTCATTCACACCCCTTGCCTGCACCCCCTCGGCCACACCCCTCGCCCACACCCCCTCGCCTGCACCCCTCACCTGCACCCCATAGCCTGCATCACCTGCACTCCTCGCCCGCACCCCATAGCCCGCATCACCTGCACTCCTCGCCCGCACCCCCTCGCCTGCACCCCTCACCTGCACCCCATAGCCCGCATCACCTGCACTCCTCGCCTGCACCCCCTCGCCCGCACCCCATAGCCCGCATCACCTGCATTTCTCACCCGCACCCCCTTGCCTTCACCCCTCACCTGCACCCCTTGCCTGCACCCCCTCGCCTGCACCTCCGCTCGCTCTGGGGGCGCCCAGCACGGCCACCATTCCCAGGAAAAGGCACGAGGAGCGAAGCTAAGCCGCTCCAGCTGGACCCAGCGCATGGCAGCTGACTGCCAGCGGCCTTCAGACGAGGGAGAGCATGCTTCCCTTGGGCTCCTGGACTGTGTGGTACTTGACAGGCAGGGTCATTGCACCTGCAGGGACCCTCCTGACGTCAGTGGTCGAGCAAGCCTTGCATCTTTGTCTGAACTGAACGTGGTACAAAAATATGGTACTTACCCATGATGTGTGTGTTTCCTTTTTGACAGTGTTTGTAATAAAAACAAGTCAACAACTATAAACGCGAGAGTTTCCTCCTGTTGACTCTGGGTGTGTGTCCTTTGTCAACGAGGAGGAAGCAGCACGATGAGTTAGGGCTGCGCCCGGCTTCTGGGCTTCAGTCCAATGCTCTTTACTCCACATCTAGACATTCTTATGTAATGAAAACAGTGACAGGACCCACACTGGTGTGCTGTGCACGCGAAGTGAGCAGTTAAAAGCCACCGCCCCTGCATGGAGGCCTGCGCCTGCGGAAGCAGGTCTAGCACCGAAACCGTATGGAATTGGCTCAGCGCTGAGGCCTCAGGCCCCAGATTCCAGCTGAGAAATGGCGGTTGCTGGGGACTCCTGTGCTCATAGGCACAAGATGTCACTCTTGTGCTTGCTGTGCAGATAACACTCTTGTTGAAATTTTAATGCCTTTAATGATTTGCCTTTTTAGCCCAGAGTGAACTAATCAGACAGCCTGTGCCGAGACATAAATCACAGCATCTTCCTGGGGAACCTCAGGTGACATAAATCAAGATTCTTTTTTCCATCAGCTCTTCATTCTTCTTAGTCACGCAGAAAATATAGCCCGCACTGTATTTACAATCTGATGGTAAGGAGATGTTTAACATCAATGCGGGAGATTAAAAATGACAAGTTATATGGTGAAGAGTGTGAAAAGGTGTTTACACTGACACGTAATATCTGGGTTGATCTACAACTCAGTAATAGGTCCCATCAATCTGGCAGGCACGCGAGTGTGGGCGTGGGTAAGCGAATGCGGGGGTCAGCGTGTGCACGAGGCACATACCCGCGTGGAGGAGACGAGAGCACTGGTCAGGGCTGACCAGCGCCTGTGGGATGTGCACCTGAGCGGCGAGCGCTGTCCTTCTGGGGGAGTGGCTGCGGGCACTGCCTCTCACCCCCCCACACCCACTGTTCCTGATTCCTGCAGATGTCATGCCTGAGACCCACACACCCATTTCCTCTTCATGTTCAAAGAATTAAAATATGTTTTCCAGCCCTGCCGGCGTGGCTCCCTGGTTGAGTGTCAACCCAGGAACCAGGAGGTCACCACTTCGATTTTCGGTAGGGCACATGCCCGGGCTTCCTGCTCCATCCCCAATGGGGAATGCGCAGGAGGCAGCTGATTGATGTTTTTCTCTCATCGATGTTTCTATCTCTCTCTCCCTCTCTCATCCTCTCTCTCTAAAAAGCAATACAAAAAAATCTGAAACTAAAAACACTAACAACAAAAACCATGTTTTTCTGATTTATGTGAGTGAAGAACAAACCCAAGAAAACAATGTTTTTATTCCACTTCTGCTCCCAAACACCTTCTAATTCCTGCAAGACAATTGGGGATTATAGATGTTTTGGGATTTTTATCTAAAAAATGAGTCTTATGTAAAACATTCAGTGTAAAAAATTGACAGACACTAAGATTATTAAAGTTATATGTAAAGTAAGAAGTGAGTTTGCTCTGAATGAGAACCGAAAGGCCTCTCACCAGCTTGTGCTCCCAGCTTGTGGGGCTGGCCGCCTCCCTAGTTCCCTGTCTCTCTGCCAAAATCGACATTTATCTGAACTTACACACACGCATCACACACACACACCACACACACAACACACACACACACACCCACCACACACATACACACACCACACACACACCATACACACACCACACACATCACACCACACACACCATACACACACCACACACACACACCACACACACACACACCATACACACACCACACACATCACACCACACACACCATACACACACCACACACACACACCACACACACACACACCATACACACACCACACACATCACACCACACACACCATACACACACCACACACACACACCACACACACACACACCATACACACACCACACACATCACACACACACAGACACACAAATTCCACCCCCACACACACACCACACAAATACCACACACACAACACATATACCACACACACCACATACACCACACACACACCACACACACCACACACACCACACACACCACACACACCACACACCACACAGCACACACACACCACATACACCACACCACACACACCACACACACACACACAACAGGTTCCCTGCTTCTCAGCTATATGACAGGCTGATGGTTTTGAACATGGGATGGAAAATGGGTTTGTACCAGTCTATTCACACTCATTTGAATGCGATTGCATCTGATACCAATAGGAGGTATGTACTAGATAATGACCCCAGTTGTGGGATCCCTGCGTAGCAATAACTTCTTATGAATTTTGCTTATATTTAGTAAGTACTTGTTGAAAGCCCATCACATTATAGCAAAACGTGGCTGCTGAGGACTTAAAGGGACCCAGGCCATGGCTCTTCCCAGGGCAGCTCACTCCATCTGCAAAGATAACAGATGCACATTCTGCTAATTAAATCATGTTAGAATCAACGGAACTGGCTCAGCCCCATCTAGAAAACAAAAATATTTGACCAGAGAAAAACAATGACTTTAAAAAAGAAATAATTTTAGCCAATGGTCTGTTGTAATTTTTTAAACCCCATTTCACAATAGTATAGAATGTAAGGATTTCTGTGGCAGGATAATTCTTTTCACAGCATATCATTTTCATTTTTCCAGACTCTCTTCCACCCATGCATGTTATTTAAGACTAGAGGCCCGGTGCACGAATTCGTGCACCATGAAAGGAACTGTGGGCCACAAGGCTGCGGTGGGCACAGGGGCAGGTCTCAGCCCATCCTCCCTCAGCCCCTCTCGCTGCAGCCCTGGTCCCCGGTCTGCTGGCAGCCCCGCTCCCACTGCTGCCGCTCCCATGCGCTGATGGCACCAGCCCTGCTTGCACCTGCTGACAGCGTGGAGCAATTGGGGCTGGCGCCAACAGCGGGTGCGAGCTGGGCCAGTGCTGTCAGCGGGTGCGAGTGGTGGCTGTTGCCTCAATCGCCCCTCAGGAGCAGGGGGAGGTGGAGAAGCCCTCAGGGATGATTGGGGCTGGCGGCCGCCACTCGCACTTGCTGACAGCGCCGAGCGATCGGGACCAGCACCGGGCACTGGCAGCGGGTGCGAGCAGTGGCTCAGGCTCCTGCTGCAGTGTGAGTGGGGTCAGTGCAGGCAGTGGGTGCGAGTGGCGGCTCTGACACTGGCAGCGGGTGTGAGCAGTGGCTGCCGGTCCCGATCGCCCCTCAGGAGCAGGGGGAGATGGAGAAGTCCTGAGGGGCGATTGGGGCCAGCAGCCGCCACTTGCACCTGCTGACAGCGCCAACTAATTGAGGCAGGCGCTGGGCGCCGGCAGTGGGTGCAAGCGGCGGCTCTGGCACTGGCAGCGGGTGCGAGTGGGGTCAGTGCTGGCAGCAGGTGCGAGCGCCGGGTGGGACCGCAGCATGCGGGAGCAAAGAATTTCCAGTAACTACCAGAGGCTCGCCCAGATGACAGCGACCGGTGCCCTGCCTTGTTCTGGCACCCCGTTCACCTGCTCCACCATCCCACCATGGCCAATGCCCACCATGTTCCATGCTCTGTTGCCTGCTGCTGACACCCGCCATGTTCCGTGCACATCCCCTGTTGGTCAGCGCCCATCATAGCGACCGGTTGTTCAGTTGTTCCATTGTTCAGTCTATTTGCATATTAGCTTTTTATTATATAGGATGACTGGAGTTGGCCAAGCCGCTGTAGTGTCAGGGCTGGCTTCCTGCATCTGCCTCTCTAGCTTACCTTTCTGGGAGGGCCTCTGCCCACCACATCTCCTGGCCATTGCACACCCTCCTCTCACCTCTTCTTCATCCTCCTTCTCATGATGTCTTCTCAGGTCTGGGAGTTGCAACCTGGCCTCACTGTCTTACCTTGTCCCAGGCAGGCTGTATTCACATAATTCATCTGCATTTCTGAAAAATTTGTGATATCATTTCCTATATTCCTGCCTGGTACTTAATAGTAAAACCTCAGAGGAAATCCTGCTAAAAACATGTAAAACTGTGAGTGCTTAGTAACCCTATCATTATTTAATGCTATTCTGAAAATCCTAGCAATTACAAAAATGATCTATTTCTCTATATAAAAGCCTAAGAAACGGTCGATCAGGCGCTATAATGTGCACTGACCACTAGGGGGCAGATGCTCAATGCAGGAGCTGCCCCCTGGTGGTCAGTGCGCTCCCACAGCCAACCTCAGTCCCTCCCACAGTCCCACAGTCCCTCCCCGCAGCCGTCTGGCCCCCATCTGCCCCTGGTGCTAAACCATTCATAGACGACCTGCTTCTGGGTTGGAGTCTTGTATGTAGCAGAGCAGCTTCCTTGCTGCGATCTATTGAAAGTCAGCCCTCGACATAAGGGTTTGTCTTGCTCCCTTCCTCTCCCTTTCCCGGGGGCTGCCGCCCACCTCAGTGGCGGCGTGGTGGCGAGGGAAGGAGGAGGGGGGGAGGCGGGGAACTGTGTGGTGGTGGGGCGCGGACAGCGGCATTGCTGTCCAGTAGCCATTCCTTCTGCACCCAGTCCAGTGACCATTGCCTCCTTTCCTGACCCCACTAGGGTCTTTGGGCCTTGGGCTGGGCTGGGGAACCAGGGGTGGGTGGCAGTGGAAGTGGTCCCTTTCCTGGGGGGGCCGAGGGCCAGCTCCCTCCTTGGGGCCAGCAGCCAACCTCCCGCTGTCCCTTCCCCCGGCTGGCCAACCTCCTGCAGTCCCTACCCCCATCCCTCTTCCTGGCTGGCAGGCTCCCATCGGCCTGGCCCCGATTGGCCCTGATCACCAGCCAGGCCTAGGGACCCCACCCATGCAGGAATTCATGCACCGGGCTTCTATTCTATCTATCTATATAAAAAGCCAGTGACCGGAATGCTGTAACTACCGAAATGACTGGTCACTATGTCGCCCACTGAAGCCAGTGAACCGGCCCGATTAGGGGGTGGCTCTGGCTGGCCAACCTCCTGCGGCCTCTCCCCCCAGCCGACCCCACCCCTAATTGGACTCTCCCACCACTATCGAGGGTGGGGCAGCTGGCCACCTCCCCCCATGGCCCTTCCCCCCGG
>NW_005355204.1:113828-114518 GCF_000412655.1 Myotis brandtii | reverse complement strand
AGCCAGCTACGCCCCCCCACCCCAAATCAGGGGTGGGACTGGCCAGCCAACCTCCCAAGGCCCCTCCTCCAGCTGCTGACTCCTGATTGGCCCACCACCCATAGCCCCTCCATAGCCCCATGCTGGCCCTGCCCCCAATCGGCCCCCCCACCCCAATTGGGGGCGGGGTCCACCAGCCAATTGCCCACAGCCCCTCCCCCTAGCAGGTATGGCCCTGATCGGGCCCCGATCTAGGTGGGCTGGCTGGCCAACCTCCCGCCGTCTCCTCCTCCCAACAGGCCCAGCCTGATCTGCCTCGGTTGGGGCCAGGTCGGCTAGAACCCACCTGTGCACGAATTCGTGCACTGGACCTCTAGTCTACACTAATAAAAGAGAAACATGGTAATTAGCGTACGACCGCTACCCTTCCCATTGGCTAATCAGCATATCCTTATGCAAATTAACTGTCAGCCAAGATGGCGGCCGGCAGCCATGCACTGAAGCGAACATGAGGCTTGCTTGCTCCAGTGACTGGCAAACTCCAACGTTCCCCGCCTAACTTGCTGGCCTCTCAGCTGCAACTCTAAGCAACGATGTTGCAAATATAGAAGCTAAAAAAAACCCAGAAACCTGCATTAGTCAGCCAGGCTTCAGCCAGCCGGACCGCAACATTGTATCAAATACAGAAGGTAAAGGCCAGAAACCTGCTTT
>NW_005355204.1:105523-112900 GCF_000412655.1 Myotis brandtii | reverse complement strand
GGCCCTGCTCTGAGCCCCACCAGGGGCTGCACCTAGGGATTGGGCCTGCCCTCTGCCACCCGGGAGCAGGCCTAAGCCAGCAGGTCGTTATCTCCCGAGGGGTCCCAGACTACGAGAGGGCACAGGCCTGGCTGGGAGACCCCCCTCCCCTCCCGAGTGCACAATTTTTGTGCACCGGGCCTCTAGTATATATATAAAAGCCTAAGTGACCATTATGACTGAACGACTGAACTACTGAACAACTGGTCCACCGGTTGCTATGATGCGCACTGTCCATCAGGGGGCAGACACTCAGTGCAGGAGCTGCCCCCTGGTGGTCAGTGCACTCCCACAGCCAACTTCCCATGGCTGGTCAACCTCCCATGGCCCCTCCCCCTGGCTGGCCAACCTCCTGTGACCCCTCCCTCCTGGTCAGCCAACCTCCCACAGCCCCCCATCCCCGTCCAGCCAACCTCCCGTGGCCCCAATCAGCCCTGATTGGCCCCGACCGCTGGCCAGGCCCAGGGACCCCACCTGTGCATGAATTCGTGCACCAGCCCTTTAGTATGACAATAAGAATACATTTTTAAAATTGGGGGGAATCAATTGTTAAGTGTAAGAACTGAAAACTCTAAAAGGAATCAAGTTAAAACGATTGGATTTGATGAGTGGAGTAGCTCCTGGATACATAATAAATACACAAATGCCAAGATTATTACTATGTATAGGGAGAAGGTGTGGGGACAATGAAAGCAAGTCCTGCTTCTGATGACAAAGGTGTGTGTCCTGTCTGGGAACCCTGCCAGGTAGGCCTGACCTGCTGACTGCACTTCCAGGGATCTTGCCCGCTGCGCCCACCCCTCCCCAGAGCAGTCTCCCACTCAGCCTGTGCTGCTCCTGCCTCTCACCACACACCCTCCCCTCCCAGATGGGACGGGCTGGCCCAGGGTGAAATGTTCCTCCAAACCAGCCACGACCAGCCAACAGCAAGCACACTGGGTTTCTCTCCTGCGAATAAGAACCACAGAGAGGACACTTCACTGGTGGGACAGAGCAGGGCAAAATTCTCCTGGTGTGGATGTGGGCCGTGACGAACCAAAGCCCAGTGCCAACTAAAACCACTAGCGCTACGGAGGAGCAGGGACCATGAGTCAGCAGAGAAGTTGGTCTGGGCCCAGCCACTTGTCAATCATGATGCTCCACCTTTACCCCGGAGGTCCCACTGGGCTGCAGAGCCTCGTGGAAGCCCAAGGCCTCCCCCAGCTCCCGTCCTCCCCCTTTGCCTTCTACAGGTGTCAGGCCGAAGACTCCCCCTGGAGCTGTGCCTGCCTCCTCCGCTCGCTCTGCTCGTCCCTCCACGGTGCTGCCCACAGTAGTCACCTGCATGGCTAACTCTGCTCTGACATCGTCCCAGGGCCCTGAGCGGACCCAGCAGGCGCCCCGGGGGGCTGAAACTGAGGAGATGGTTTTGGGTGTCTGTGGTGTCCTGAAGTGGGGGGATAAATTGCTTTGAGTAACACAGACATATTCGGTGCACAACCAGTGTGAGGCCACATTCTTGGAAGATTATGAATACTCCACTAAGGAAGGCAAAGTCTGCCCTCACTGGTGTGGCTCAGTGGATAGAGCGTCATCCTGCGGACTGAAGGGTCCTGGGTTTGATTCTGGTCAAGGGCACATGCCCAGGTTGTGGGCTCGATCCCCAGTAGTGGGCATCCTGGAGGCAGCCGATCAATGATTCTTTCTCATCATTGATCTCCCTCTCCCTTTCTCTCTTAAATCAATAAAAATATATTTTAAAAAAGAAAGGCAACTTTTATTCAAAAAGACAGCGGGAACTGAGACCCTGTCCAACCACGTGGAGGGACCTCCCTGGAGCAGAAACAGGCTAAGCCCTGGGAGCGTCGGTGGGAGCTGGACACAGTGCACACAGGCGGCCCCTGACGGCTGGTGGAGGTGCCCCAATGGGGCTGAGTAAATCGTGCCACGTGGCCACGTGTCTTATCCAGAGACCTAACGATTTTAGAGCCAGGACACTTGAGCATCTCTAACTGACAGTACACATGCCTGTGTCCCCCGAAATGCATGTATTGAGGTCCTAACCCCCATGGCTCCTTCATTCCACCGTGTCCTGTTTGATTTTTTTAAATGCATTTTTTCCATTTTTGATGCAATCACAACTGGCTTTCTACCTTCACTAAGCTTTTGTGGGGAAAGGTTTTCCCGATAGGGCCCGTTGTGCCAGTTGCCGTGAGCGGTGGGCTGTGGGCGGTAGGCGATGGGTGATGGGTGCTGAGCTCCAGGGGGCTCGCTGAGAGGAAGGCGCGGGGTCTGAGGTGTGGCTGCTGTTTTACCTGCCATCCCTACAGGCACACGGGGCCTCTGGGGAGCAGAAACCGCCCGGAGGTGGGAGCTGGGGAGCTGGTCGCCCTGCTCCTGGGTGGGACGCAGGCGGGTGGGCTGGCGCTGCCATCGCCAGGGGCCTCGGTGTCTGGGATGGAACCAGCGCAACTTGAAGGACGTCCCGTGCAAGGTCCTTGGTGGATGCAGAGCCTGCACCCTGCGCCGAGAGTGTTGGCCGCAGCCCTGATGGTCATTCTCTTCCTCGAGGGGAAAGGCCAGGCGCCTGTTGCCCGTTCGTTTCATGCTGGGCCTGTCTTATCTGGAGTGAAGCAACAAGGACACAGGAGTGCTGCCTGGCGCTCTCTGTTGGGTTAAGTCTCTCCCTCATCCCCCCACTGCCATCCTGTCAGTCTCCTGGCGGGAGGGAGCGGATGGAGATGCAGCCACCGGGCAGCAGCAGCGGCACCCGGAGCCTCGGGGCTGTGAGCTGGCGGGAGGGGCTGGGCAGGGGGTGCACTTGCAGTCAGTCTGTCTGTCCACTGTGCAGTGGGGGCGGCCTCCTTCAGTGTTTCTGCTGCGGGGCCTCCAGGCTCCGAGGCCCTGGCTGCCCTTCGCTGTCAGCCAGGGAGAGGGCGACGTCCAGGCGGTGCAGCTGCCGTCAGTCCATGTGGCTGCGGGAGGAGGGGCCGAGGACGGGCGTCTGGGGGATGGAAGCCACAGAGGCTCCGGGCAGCACACGGGGCCACGTGGGGCCGTCTGGCTCTGTCTGGAAGCCAGGAGCCAGGGTCAGTGGGAGCACAGCACTGCCTGGCCTGCTGCGCGGGGTGGGGACTCCACGTTGGCAGTAGGGCCCTCGCCACCCTCCCTCTGGTCAGTCCTGCTGTGGAGCTGGTGGGAACCCAGTGCCCGCGTCTTTAGGGAGCCGCCCTGCCCACACCTGCGGACAGCCTCCCTCCACCACCCGCCCCGCCTGCCAGCTGGCGCTCCTCTGGGTCCCACCTCATCCCCCTCACAGCTCAGCTCTGGGTCGGCTCCGGGCCAGCACTTGGGCCCGACCTCAGGCACCTGGGGTGGCCCTGCGTGTTGGCCTCCCACACGAAGGGAAGAGGGGACCCGGTTTGCTGGTGTCTACCTGCCCCACTGCCTGCTGGGCCGGGACCCAGTGCATCCCCCATGAGGCCATGAAGCCGGGGCCTTAGTGCCATAGGTGCGGCATCCTTATTAGACGAGGGAGGGACACAGGGGTGTGCACACGGGGCAGCACGCGGAGAGGCACCAGGAGGGTGGCGTCTGCAAGTCCAGGAGCGAGGCCTCAGGCAGCGGGCCCGCCCTGGACTGGGAGGAGGCAGGACTGTTCGTGCAGCCGGGCGGAGCAGACTAACCACTCACAGGCGGGCACCAAGCCCTCGGCCCTGGCCGGCCATTCTAGGAGGTGCCCAGGCTGCTCATTTAGCCATTCATTCAACAAATGTCCACGTTCCCAGCACCAGAGTGCAGGCCAGCCATGTAGGTGGTGGTGCGCTGGACTCAGGAAGGGAAACAGCCTTAAAGCTGGTGATTTTAGGGACTAAGTCCCCTCAGACAGCATGTAACATAAACTTGTAACTAACCATGTTTTTTTTTTTAAATATATATTTTATTGATTTTTTACAGAGAGGAAAGGAGAAGGATAGAGAGTTAGAAACATCAATGAGAGAGAAACATTGATCAGCTGCCTCCTGCACACTCCCCACTGGGGATGTGCCCACAACCAAGGTACATGCCCTTGACCGGAATCGAACCCGGGACCTTTGAGTCCAAAGGCCGATGCTCTATCCACTGAGCCAAACCGGTTAGGGCAAACTAACCATGTTTTATGAAAAAGTGATTGACCTTATCAGCCACTGTTACCATTTTAAAGGACTATTTAGAAAATAAAACTGTACAGGTTTACACATGCATCCTTTACCCCAATCAGAAAAGGGCAAGGCCTCCTGTGAGTCAGGACATCATAGCAATGATAATACTTCTAGCCCTAACCTTCAGCCATTTCTCCTGACAGGCCCGTCTCCTCCAGGTGGGGAAGGCGAGCACCTCTTGTCATGAGAAGACAATGTGGCCCTGTGCATGCACACATATCATGCCAAACATCACACCTCAGCCATGGCACAACAGGCACACACACAGGCACACACATAGATACACATAGGCACACACGGGCACACACAGACACACACAGACACACACAGACACATACAGGCACAACAGGTACACACACAGGCACACATACAGGGACACACACAGTCACACACAGGCACACACAGGCACACACAGCCACACATGCAGTCACACACAAAGGGGCACACACAGGCTCACACAGGCACACACGCAGTCACACACAGAGGGGCACACAAAGGCACACACAGGCACACACACAGACACACAGGCACAACAGGTACACACACAGGCGCACATACAGGGACACACACAGGCGCACACAAGCACACACAGGCAAACACTCAGTCACACACAGGCACACACAGGCACACATGCAGGCACAAAAGATACACGCAGGCACAAAAGATTCACACAGGCACACACAGGCACACACAGGGGCACACACAGGCACACACAGCCACATGCACACATGCACACACATTTCATGAGGACAGACACCCCTGCAGGCATCATCCCCTTTGTTGTGTCACTAGCATCACATCAAAGCAAAGCTGCTGCTTGTCTGAAGGGACAAAACGTGTTGTGAATGCATCTGGGTACACAGACACGCAGCCATTCCCAACATTGACCTCCTGGCGTGGGTCTGGTTCCCTCAGCCTGTGCTGTGTGCAATGTTCTCGTGGGTCTGTGCGCGGGAGGCAGAGCCAGAGGGACCTTGCCAGCTTGAAACACCCAGGTCAGGAGGTGGCAGTGTTTTTGGTGAGCACAGAGGGGCCTGGATCTGAGCAGGAGTGAGTGGGGCCATGGGCAGGGCTCTGGTTAAAAATAAAAGTACGAACAAGAGGAGGACGCAGGGGCTGCAGCTGGAGGACAAGGCCGGCTCGTGGCCATCATCCCGGACGGCACTGTTTGCCTTGGCGCGTCTTCTGAGGGCTTTCTGACATGTCCGAGCCAAGGACAGGCCTCTGCGGCCCGAGGCCGTGGCTCCCCAAGGTGGCGGTGACCCGGCACACATAGGCACACATATAGGTGCACACAGCACACACACAGGTGCACACACAGCACACACAGGTGCACACAGGCACACACAGGCACACATAGTACACACAGGCATACACAGCACACACAGACACACAAAGCACACACGTGCACACAGGCACACACAGGCAAATACAGACACACACACAGGCACACATAGTACACACACAGGCATACACAGCACACACAGACACACACAGCACACAGAGGCACACACGTGCACACAGGCGCACACAGACACACAGGCATACACAGGCACACACAGACACACAGGCACACACAAAAAGCACACATAGGTGCACATATAGGCACACACAGGCACATACACAGCCATACCTCCGTCAGGCTCTGCAGGGCTGGGACTCTGTGCCTCAGGTTGCATGTTAATGACAGGGGCACACACATGTGCATTCCTCCTGACCCTCTGATGCGCAGCACAGGTGGGATGTTATGCGGGGTGACCTTATTTGATTTTGTCTTCAACTTATGAAAAGTTTCAACCATAAAGAAGCCAGTAGGATAATGGCTGCATATCTTATCTAATAATAGACAAAAATGGTAATTAACCATACCTTCGCTACCATCGCCATTGGCTGATCAGCACGATATGCAAATTAACCACCAACAAAGATGGCAGCTAATTTGCATACTGCAGGCAGGGCGGGACACCAGGAGCCACCATCCAGGCCCCCGTGTGTGACCCCAGGAGCCGCCGAAAGCCAGGCCACAGGCAAGGTGGCCCCCCTGAGACCCAAGAGCCCATTGGCGAGGTCTGCAGGCGAAGCAGCAATCAAGCTATGAAGGGGAAGGTGGGGGGTGGAAGGAGCTACAGGAGCAGCTCTGGCCGGAGACTGAAGACTCTGGCTGGAGCGAGGAGCAAAGACTGAAGGCTCCAGCCGCAGCGAAGACTGTGTCCAGAGCGAAGATGGAAGGCGGTGGCCAGAGTGAAGGTCTGGGTCCTGGGTGCCAGAGGAAAACTGGTGCTGGCAGCCAGGGGAAAGAAGGCCTATTGCAGGAATCTTCATGCAATGGGCCTCTAGTCTTTCAATAATTTTTAACATGTTGCCCTAATGTTTTTGCTGAAACGTCATAAATGAAAGATGTTATAGATATCAGGGCACTTTATCCTCCAAAACATGGGCACCTGCCGTTTCAAAACAAGGAGATTTGTTATGTAAACACAATGCCATCATCACCGTTACATCCGCCTCAGGCCAGGTCCTGGTCACACTTCACAAATCGCTCTCAGTTCCCAGCAGCGGCCTCATCCCCCCCTTTCTGCGGTGGTCACTACGGAGCATGAGCCTCAGACATGGAGTCACTTGTAAAACTGAAAGACTATATTAACTTGGGGGATTATTTTTAGGAGAAAATGAGATTTCTCAGAGATAAATAAGGTAGGATTTTCCATGTGGATCGTCACTGCGGCAGACAGAAGTACCAGAAGTACGTGAGAGACGGGGTTGTGCTTGGGGACAGTGGAGCTGGGAAGGCCACACCCCTTACATCCTGTGGGGGAAGGGCACAGAGATGGGAGCCAGGGGCAAAAGCCACACCTTCAGAGGCGGCTTGTGGGGTGGCCTGATGGGGTGTCAGCCCCTCAGTGTTCCTCCAGCTCTGCGCCCTCAGCACTCCACCACGATGTCTCTCCAACGGAATCTCATTTCCGTGGTTTGGTCAGAAATGTGACCATTGCTGTGAAATGTCGCCTCATGAAGTCTGGCACTTCTTGAATTCTGTTCTGGGTTAGAGACATGGAAGCATGGAACAGAGTGGAATCCCAGAGGGACGATGGGAGGTAATCCACCGAGGACCTTGTATGTGTATACATATATGCATGGCCCATGGACACAGACTAGG
>NW_005355204.1:104980-105366 GCF_000412655.1 Myotis brandtii | reverse complement strand
TTAGTGCCCTCCCGCCCCCCCCCTCCCCAGGCTGGGGCAGTAGCTCAGGGTTTCTGGGCACAGACAGGGGAGCTGAGCGTACACACAGCGCCCAGATCATCGCCATCGCTCAGCAGTGGAGACGCCTTCTTCATTCCTGAACAGTACGTGAAGAACAAGGACAGCGCCAATTCTGTAATTTTGATTAATTTAGCACTTAAAAGGGAAGCAGAGGCTTTTTAATAATTGGATTTATGGTGTAAGGCACCTGGTGTCTCTTGTTGCCACTCTTCTGGGAAATGCTTTACATCCTCGGAGGATTCGACCTCGCATTCCAGTTGGGAATCACAGAAGGGAGCAGCGGTCTGTGGGGCGCGTCCCATGGGGGGTGGGGACTGTGGGGCGCG
>NW_005355204.1:100859-104570 GCF_000412655.1 Myotis brandtii | reverse complement strand
GGGAATCTGGGGCCCCTCCCACAGGGGGTGGGGACTGTGGGGAGCCTCCCACGGGGGGTGGGGAATGTGTGGCGCCTCCCATGGCACAGTTGCAGAGGACGAGGAGTCTGGTCAGATAGACACACAAGACCCACGACACAACCGAGGTCTCTCAGTGACTAGCTCAGCCTTGCAGTTCACTTGACAGAAGGAACACCCCACGCAAACGGCGGGGCCCCTTCTCCTGGTGGAGCGCCTCTCTGTGATGTTCCAACCTTGTGTCTCCTCGCCTGTTATTCACAGCCCTGAGCACTGAGCCCGAGAGTCTCAGCGCGTGTGGCGCTGAAGGGCTGGGGGTGGGGGAGGAGCTCTGGCCCTGGCGCTGACTGCGGGCACCTAAGGCTGGTTTTCTCCTTTGAAAGCGGGAATGACAGCAGCGCCTCTCAGAGATGGTCAGTGTGGCGCTGGGCGCTAGGCAGTGCTCAGTGAACACTGGCTCTTTTTGCTGTTCATACGGTGACTTACATGGGCCTCCACCCTGCAGCGCATGTTCCTGGTGGGACTGAACAGAAAGGGGCCGTGCTCGGAGCCTCCTCAGGCTGTTGAGTCTGTGCACAGAGCTGGTTAGAGAGAGAGAGGAGTGACACGGAGACTGCAGGGGCGCTGGGCCAGCCCAGGCGGGCGCAGGAGACAGCCGGCCCGGGACGGCGCAGGTACCTCTGCAGCCCAGGGGACGCGTTCGGTGTGATGGGTGTGATGCTGCTTCCCGTGGTCTCCTCCCCAGCGCTGAGTGGCAGGTGCTCTGGGGAAAGGCTTCAAGGTCAGGTGCACGCTTGAGACATACGAGGGTTTAAATGTCTGAATTAAAGAAACCTGGTTAATTTGGTTAAATGCAAAATTTCCTGAAATTATTTGTCTATTTTTCTTCCTCTTTTGAGTTCGTTTGGCCCCGTCCGCATTTGGCGCCGGTGCTTCCCGAGCGCACGGAGAAGGCTGCCAGCACCTGCGGCGGAGTCTCCAGGAACCGCGTCCTGGTGTCCTCACACCTGCAGGCCTCCGCATGCGCCCTCGGGCCCCTCGGAGGAAGCTGTGTTTCTAGAACTGTTTAGATGTTGCAAAAGTATGTGTACTGCCAGGCCCCCAAATCCAACTTGATGTAATAAAGTAGAATAAAAATGGAATTATTAATTTCCATGAAGGACAAGAAATGATGACCACAAAATCAGCACCAGCTTAGCCTGTGAACTGAAAGTCCGCTTCCCCGGTGGGGTGGCTGGGTGGGTGAGTGTCAATTCATGAACCAGGAGGTTGCAATTTGATTCCCGGTCAGGGCACATGCGCTGGTTGTGGGCTTGGTCCCCTGTGTGGGGCGTGCAGGAGGCAGCCAATCAATGATTCTCTCTCATCATGGATGTTTCTATCGCTCTCTCCCTCTCCCTTCCTCTCTGAAATCAATAAAAATATATTAAAAAGGAGGTCCACTTATAAAG
This sequence comes from Myotis brandtii, assembly GCF_000412655.1. Taxonomy (NCBI): domain Eukaryota; kingdom Metazoa; phylum Chordata; class Mammalia; order Chiroptera; family Vespertilionidae; genus Myotis; species Myotis brandtii. The sequence continues at coordinate 103,101 of NW_005355204.1, read as the reverse complement.
CCCAATACGTAGCCATTTAGAGTGATGATGGGTAATAATTACATTAACACTTATTTTCTTCTTAGGAGTCAGAATTTCAAGGGGAATGAATAAAAGAAATGAATCTAGTTATTTATAACTTCCTTTAGCTGGAGACACCGGTTTTAATTTTAAAATTTAGCTAGTAAGCTCATTTAATCATCTTTCAAAATTCATGAGTCGCCAGGGTCCATTGGAGATGAAAATTATTCTCATTTTTACAGAATGTGAGGAGAGGGACGCTGGCGGGCCCGGGCGCGGGCAGGTGCTGCTCTGGGGCCCGGTCTTCTGAGAGCTCAGTGCGACCCGCTCGCCACCGCTGCCCACCTGCCCGCTGCTCGCCGAGGAGGGCGGAAGCCCTGTTACTTTTCTCCCTCAGTCATGAAGGTTCTTGTCAAAGGAATGAACGCTGCTGCTATTTTTTTATAGGAAGCAATAGCAGGGAACAAAACTCAGTCTTTCTCGTGTGCCTGAGACACCTGCAGTTGTCTGGGCCATGATTCTGAAAGCAAATTTGGTTTGTCCAGGAGGTTGCCATAGCGGCTGGACGGTGGCCGTGCGGCAGGGCCCTGCTTGGCGCTGAGGGGGAGTGAGCCAGGCCTTGGCGCCCGCGTGGAAGCTGAAGAGAGAGCAGAGGGCCTCTCAGTGTCTCGAAGAGGCTACTCCCGACGGGCCTGCAGCTTCCCATTGCTGCTTGCATATGGTACCTGACAAATGCTGGCTCTTGTATGAATCAGATATCGAAAGGAATAAAGAGTGCGATGTGTAGCAGGACTTTGCTGAGCAGAGGCTCCTTCCTATAAAAATGGAGGCCACCAAAATAATTTTTAATTGAGGTGTTTGCCTAATTGAATTCTGCCATTCTCTACAGGGAGAAATCAGGGACATCCAAGCCTTAATAAAGAAGAATAAAAAGGAACATATTTAGCCAAGAAATGTGAACCAAGGAGATGAAGAACGTTCTGTGGAACCCTGGGAAGACCACCAGAGCTCCGTCGTCCCGTTCACGAGTCTGCAACGTGGATCTGTGCAGTCAGATGCAGCTCCCTGCCAGTTGCCCCCCCCCCCCCCCCCAGCATTTATATGTAGAAGTCTGACCTCCATGGCCTTATTTGGAAACAGTGTTGTAGATGTAATCACTTCAAGTCAAGATGAGCCCATCAGGGTGGGGTCTAACCCAACACCGCTGGTTTTCGCATAAAAAGGGAAAATGCGACACAGACAGGTGCATGGAGAGCGCCAGGTGACGATGAAGATGTTTATTGACAAGTAGAGGGGCAGGGCCTGGAACAAACCAAACCTGCTGACACCTGGAATCAGACTCTGGCCTCCAGAATGGGGACAATTTCTGTTGTTCAAGCTACAAAGTTTGTGGTACTTGGTGACGGCAGTGCCAGCAAATGACACATTTCACTAAAATCCTTTGAGTTTCCACCTAGACTTTGGTTACCGTGGTCAGCGGCTCCTGATGTGAATCACTCCCCTGAATTTCCCTGGTACTTCACACCCGTGGTCCTTCTCTTGGTATTTCTTCTGCAGGATTGCCCACCCTTTGCTTTTTCATCAAAGTTCTCATCAATCTCTGTTTCAGTTCAAGAGCCACTTTCTTTGTGTAGCTTTTCTTAACAGTGCTACATCATCCATCCATCCATCAATCCATTCATCTATCCATTCATCTATCCATCCATTCCTCATCTATTCATTATCCATCTATTCTTGATCCATCCATCCATCCATCCATCCACCCATTCATCCATCCATTCATCCATCCATTCAACATCCATCCTTGATCCATCCATCCATCTATCCATCATCCATCCATTCATCCACCCATCATCCATCCATCCATCCATCCATCCATCCATCCATCCATCCATCCATCCATCCATCCATCCATCCATCCATCCATCCATCTATCCATTTACCCACCCATTTGCTGGCTCACTCATTGAGACCTACTACCTTAATGCAGCACCTACAGGGTGCAGGTTTAGTCCTTCCTTTCTCTAGTTGTCAGAGGTCTGTTTAAAAAAACTTATAATAATAAAAGAGTAATATGCTAATTAGACTGGACAGCCGAATGACCTTCCAGACGTCATTCCGGACATCTTTCTGGATGAAGCCACGGCAGTGGGGGCTGAGGTAGAGGCAGTTAGGAGTGATCAGGCAGGCAGGCAAGCAGTTAGGGGCAATCAGGCAGGCAGAGTAGTTAGGGGTGATCAGA
>NW_005355204.1:73022-100651 GCF_000412655.1 Myotis brandtii | reverse complement strand
GGATTGGCCTGCTGGCTCTGTTACCATGTCCCTCACTTCTCGTTTTTTGTTTTGTTTTTTAATTTCAGAAAGGAGGTTCACTGCTCTTTCTATTTCAAGGGCGATTGCTACCAATGCTGCAAGGAAACGGACAGTAGGATCACACAGTAAGTTTGTGGATGTGACCCCAACAGTGAACCTGCGTCTGGAGCTGTGCTTCTTGGGGCTGTGCTCTCACTGGCTCCTGCGCCCTCTTTGGGGCTTTTCTTCGTTTCTCCATTTTGTGGACGAAGCCCGTGTGTCCTCTCTTCTCTTTGGTCATATTTGCATCTTTCTGATTTTTTTCTGTTCTTCCTTCTGACTTGCTGAAGGTAATTAAGCCCCAAGTATATGCTGAATGTGGTGCCAGGCACTCCCCAGGGATTTTATAGAACCTGGAGAGTATGCTGAGTGAAATAAGCCAGTCAGAGAAAGACAAGCGTCACATGACCTCACTCATATGTGGAATCTAATGAACAAAATAAACTGATGAACGGAGTGGATCCAGAGGCATGGAACAGAGTGTGGAATCTGGGAGGGAAGGCGGGGGAAGGGTGGGTGAGTGGGAGGTAATCAACCAAAGACCTTGTATGCTTATATGCATGTGCTTATATGGACACAGACAATAGGGTGGTGAAGACCTGGGGCAGGGCCGGCTGGAGGAGGTCCCCGTGGACACAGAGGATAGAGTGGTGAGGGCCAGGGGGGGGGGGCGGGGCCAAGGGTGTGCTAGAAGGAGTCAATGTGGGGTGGGGGGAGGGATATACATAATACTTTCAACAACAAAGACTTAGAACAAACAAACAAACAAACAAAAAAGATTCTTATAACTATGATTAAGCCCAAGCAGGACAAATCTACTAAATAAACGAATGAAGGAAAAGTACATGACATTGTACGATGACGTCCTAAAAGTTGTACATTATTTCCTCCATGGAAACAGGGGAGGTAAAAAGTGGCAAGAGTTTTCTGGCAATAGAGGACATAAAATAAGAACGCTGCAATCCACTTATTTTGCAGTGGAGTTTGGGTTCGAGGGGGGATGGCTAAAGGTTAAATTGAGCCAGGCTGACCTGACCGAGAGCTTCCCGGGCGGGTGCGCAGGGCATAGCGCGAGCGCGGCGTGGGGACGAGCAGGACGAAGCTGGACGTGTAGCGTGGCCGCTGTGCCCGCAGCCTGCTTGGCTGTGTTTCTAGGGGCCGTGCCCTGGAAAGGGCCCTGCCCAGTCACCCCGTCCGCACTGCCCAGCCGCGTGTCCTCGCCCACCGGGCCTGGCACATTTCCGTGCTGGCTTGTCATGGTTTGCACACCCATCTTTCCAGGGAGGCGTGCGTGTGCGTGTGTGCGTGTGTGTGTGTGTGTGTGTGTGTGTGTGTGTAGGGTGGGGGTGGGGAGGCAGAATGTCCCTGGCGCAGCGCCTCCTGCAGGAGGGACGCCAGGAACAGGGGCCCTGAGACGTTTGACTAACCTCAAGGTTGTTCTCTGAAGGTCAAATGAGACAATGCGTGTGAAGCCTTGACATTTTAGAGGAACAGTCACAGAACTCACTTTTGTTGAGCCCGTACTGCTGCCGGCCCTGTACGCTGGTCGCTGATTTGACTTCTCTTACGGGGTGAGCGCCTGCGGCAGCCGGGCAGCCCCGGGAGAAAAGCAAACTGCGGGTGCTCCCAGGTGTGGGGTCCAGCTGCCTAGGGCCTGATTGCAGGACTGAGCACCATGGCCACGTCGCTCTACCAGGCGCAGTAACTCCCGAGGGAGTCGGTGCAGCTGTCTACTAAATCCACGTTTTGCATATTTATTAATTTCCCGCAGTTTGTAGTTTCCTACCCCTTGTAGTCGTTATTCCTCCTGAAAAAGACTTTTATTTGAAACTCTTTCTAAAGTAATGGATTTGTTTGTGGACTTCTTTCCATCTTTATTACCAGAGATGTAGAAAAACCAAAACCCAAATCTTCACGGTCGCTGGCTTCTCTGAAAGCTAGTGCTGTTGGAAGAGTAAGAAAGCCCCGCCACGTGGCTCAGTGGTTGAGCGTTGACCTATGAACCAGGAGGTCACTGTTCGATTCCCGGTGGGGGCACATGCCTGGTTTTCGGCTCAATCCCCAGGAGGGGGCATGCAGGAGGCAGCCAACCATGTTTCTCTCTCATCAATGTTTCTATCTCTCTATCCCTCTCCCTTCCTCTCTCTCTAAAAAATCAATAAAAAACATATTTATTTTTTTTTTAAAAGAAAGAGTAAGGAAACTGTAGGATGTCGGGTCAGGGAAGCACTAATGAAAACCTCCAGGTACCAGGTAAAGAGAGAGCCCGGGGGTGGGGGGGAAGCACAAGGCGTCCTTTCGCCGTGGCCCAGCCCCCCTGGGAGGTGTCCGGAGGGTTGGGGCAGTTCGCAGCCCCGAGAAGGAACCCTGCTCTGTCACAGTGATTTACGGGCCCAGCTCCGTTACAAGGGCATAGAGTTACTTTTATTTATAACCTATCAGTTGGCAGATAATAAACACTCCTGATGTATTTCTGCGATTAGATTGATAGTTTTGTTTTTAAATAGGACAGAAAAGAATGAGTTTGTCTAAAAATAGGATTGAATTAGCCATCATATCTTTGCACTTTCCTCCGATATCATCTCGTCGATATTTAGTAGCTTTGTGTCTGCCATCTGGTTTCTCTTTAGTGACACCATTTGGCCAGTAATCAAAGAAAACTCCGTTATAGCTTTTTTAAAAAAGGTGAACATAATGAAGACTTTGGTTTTGAGCATAAGGTCAAGAAATGTCAAACACAGACCATCAAATTAAAAGTAACTAAATCAATAGCACTAGGCGGCTAAAAATACTTCTCAACATGGGGAAACTCATAGGCCTATGAAGGCATAAGATTAAAAAGGTGTTAATACAATGGAACAAATTTCAAAAAATTCAAAGCACAAATGAGAAAGGAAGGAGGAATAAGAGGTAAATCTTGCCTTTACCAGGGAAGGTGGAAGCTAAATAGATAAATGTATAGAAACATCCCAACTTGGTGATGTTGGACTTTCATCAGTGGAGGTTATCAATGTCCATGGGAAGGTTTTTCCATATTAAAGCGAGCATACTCCCCCCCGCCCTCCACACACACACACACACTCCCTACATCAAGGAGAGAGCGTCACAGGCCAGTCTCTCATGGCACCTCAGCCTCCCGTCTGACCATAATGCTCCGAAATTCCTGTGGAATTGGCCCCACGCATGTTTTGTGGGTCAAGTGCCAGGAGGGGCCTCTGGCCCTAGGCCCGCGGTAACCCTGCTCTCACTCTTGTTTCCTTGTCAGTGAAACGGGAATCTGTGTATTACTTTCCCCGGTTGCAATTTTTTTTATCGAGGTGAAATTCTCCTAACATGAAAGTACTCATGTTCAAGTGCATGCTGCAGTGCTGGTTAGTATATTCCCATTGTCTGGTCCCAGACGTGTTCATCACCCAAAGGAAACGCCACGCCCACCCGGCAGTGCTCCCTGCTTCCCTCCGCCAGCCCTGTTGCCGCCGGCCTGCTTTCTCGCTATGGGTTTACCTACTCTGCATATGTCACATAAACAGAATTGTACAGCATGTGATCTTTGCGTCTGGCTTCTCTCACGTACATGTTTTCAAGGTTCAGCTCCTGTGGCAGGTGGCAGGGCTCCATCCCTTTTTCATGGCCAAGTAACATTCCATGGTGGATGGACCGCATCTTTCTAGCTTATGTATGTGTCAATGTGTGGCCATTCAGGTAATTCCGACCCCTTGGCTGTTATGAAGCGTGCTGCAGTGAACGTTCCTTCACACAGATCTTGTGTGAGTCCCTGTTCTACCTGGGAGTGGAATTGCTGAGTCATATGTTAATTCTGTGTTTAGCTTTTCAAGAAAATGCTACATTTCTTTCCACAGCAGTTGAACCATTTTGCATTCTCCAACCAACACATGAGGGTGCCTTCAGAGAATTTTGAACAGAGCTTTGAGCTAATTGCATCTGTTCTGGGGACGGATTGAAAGGCAGTGGGGCTGTGGGCAGGCTTTGAGGGCGGTCTCCTGGCTAAGGTTGCTCTGCGCGTGGGCTTCTTCTAGAGCTGCCGCCTGCCTGTGGGGCAGGAGGGAAGGAAATGCTCAGGAAGGCGCTCCCCTCCCCCACACGGCCGCCTGGTGACCACAGGGATGCGCCCCACTCACCCTCTGCCCCTACCATGGCTCCAGCCATCTCTGTGAGGAGTGGTCCCCATGGCCCCAGCTGCTGCAGCAAACACACCGAGGGCCCCTCACGCGCCCCTCTTTATCCTCCTCAGGACTCGGCTTGCACTCTCCGCCCCCCCGCCTACCCCCCTACCCCCGTCCTAGGGCTCTGGGGAGGGACAGCTCAGCGCTGGAACCCGGGTCCTGGCCCAGTGCAGGTGCCAGAGGAGCAGGCGCATAGAGCGGCAGGCAGTGCCGCAGGCTCACCACTTCCTACGACGGGTTGGATGTCAAATGAGACCTGACTCACGGGGTGCCCGACAATCCCTCTGAGAGACACCTCAGCCTTGGGTTATGAAGGGTCACAGGTCACCCCTTTCACGTACCTGCCTTCCTCAGTCAGACTCTCACCTGGTCAGGGCGGAGAGGACAGTGATGGGTCGTGGTTCTAAAGTCCCATGGGTGAGCCCTAGGTGGTGTGCTCAGTGGTTAGAGCATTGGTCTGTGGACTAAAGGGTCCCAGGTTCGATTCTAATCAAGGGCACACGCCGGGGTTGCAGGCTCGATCCCCAGTAGGGGGCGTGCAGGGGGCAGCCGATGCAGGATCCTCTCTCATTGATATTTCTCTCTCTCCCTCTCCCTTCCTCTTGGAAATCTGTAAAAACATTTTTAAAAAGTGCCGTAGGGGGCACGTGTGGAGAAAAGCGCACACGTGGGGCTGCGTTCTGCAGAGGGCTCAGCACAGGGGACGCTGACTAGCACTACGAAGGTATGAGCAGAAGGTGGTCCTGAGGAAGGTCGACCACACAGGAGTGCGGTCAGGGTGGGCCCCGGCCGTGCGTGACCGACGTTCCAGAGCAAACTGATGGTCTCTGCGCTCCAGCTCGTCCGGCCTCTCCGGGGCGGGCACCAGTCTTTTCTCTTAAAAACAAGTTTAACTATTTTTCCACCGACAGCGGACAGTCGCTGTTATTTTGTATGGGCGTCAGGTGCACAGCGCAGCGGTCAGACGGTGTGACATAGTGAGCCCGGCACTCCCAGCCCCGCCCACAGCTCTCACTCATTGCTGACTGCACTCCCTGTGACTGTCCCCGCCCCCGCCCCCCGCGCCCTCCTGGCACCAGAGTCTTAACCTGCAGTCCCCTCAGGGCGGGAGGCACGCCAGTCACGCCAGGCACGGAGCTTTACTGGGCAGCGACGGGCTGAGCGGAGCGTCCCTCCTGGAACAGACGGCGGTGGTCACGCAGCATGAAGTCATCAGCAGGTCGTTAGGGGTGGTGCTCACTGAGCGCTACTCCGCCAGGCCCTGTCAGCCTTCTCTATGTATTGTCACCGCCATGGGCGCTAGTGCTATTGTGCAGCCAGGGTCCGAGGGAAACTGAGGCACAGACAGAGTCAGGACTCTCCGCAGTCAGCACAAGGAAGGGCCACTGCCTGTGGCTTCTGACGCAAACTCCTCCTCCAGGACGACGTGGCCGAGCCGTCCTCGCCCGGGGAGGACCCGCTGCCCCGGGGCTGCCCAGTTCTTCTCCCAGGACTGTCGCGGGGCTTCCCCCGCCGCCCGCGGGGTCCTGAGAAGCCTCCTCGCCTGTGGGAACCTGGGAGACTTCTTCCCGCTCTGCGTGGTTGGTGGGGCGCAGGCCTGAGATGACACGGCTCCTCTCCGCGCAGGGGATGTCGGGGACCAGCCACCGTTCAGTTCCCACGCCTCACGCCCAAGCATTGGCACGTGTCCCCCACCCCCAAGTTATTTCATACACAAACAAATTCCTCGAGAACCATTTCCTGGACAACATGTGCAATGGAGACAAAATGTTGTTAATGTGGGAGGACATCTGGACCCAAACTTAAATGAAATTTACATGAAAGAAGCAAAGCGGGGAGTTCTGGGAAATACACTTCTGAATTCCCAAACTTATTCCTCTATGTCCTCCTTGTCTAGGAGGCCATGCTAACCTCTCAGTGACGCGAAAGCTCCGCTCCATTCTGTCCTGAGCGCTGTGCTGGGAGCTAAGGCCACAAGGCAAAGCCCTGCCTCCACTCGGGAGCTGATGACCTCGTTAGGACAGGATCCGCACAGTGAGGTAGTAGCCTGTGTGAGGGTCCGGAGAGGCAGGGGTGCTCCGGGCGGAGGGGGTGCGGCCTCATGGAGGAGCTATTGATCCGGAGGGAAGGAGGGGAGAGGCTTGGGTGCTGATGAGCGGCACGGATGCCCAGGAGAGGCGACGAGGAGGGAGCGAGACTCTGAAGATACCCGGGAACAATCCTGGTCCACAGTGAATGGGGGCCGCCTCCTAAATTACAGGAAAGGGCTTTTAGGCTCCGAAGATGGATATGAAATACGACTTGGGCATTACTGGTTTAATGAGAGGCAAGTCTCTAAACACGAGACCAGCATGTTTACGACACTGGCTGCAACTCAGATGCGAGGCCCACTGGCGGGGGACAGAGGGAGGGTTGGAGGGAAAGGAAGCCATAAATACAGGAGACAGTTTAAAGGGACACATCAGAGCCACTGGCTATAGAGAAGGTCAGACATTTAATTAGAACATAATTGTTGATCTAGTGTGTGTAAAGTCCTGTCTTAATTATGTGGAGATGTGAAAAATGAATCAGGTCGGCCATATTGTTGGGGGAAGATAAACACACACTAGGTATGAGCTTATGCAATCCAGTTTCTGAATGTGGGTGACTAAGGGATGATGTGTCGGGTGGGGATGGCAAAGGGGCTACAGAGACCGCCTGGGGGGGGAGCGGCGCAGAGCTCGGCTGCTCTAAGTGAGGTACGTGAGGGCGAGGTCGCATGGGATGGAGGTATAAGGCTGGAGGACAGGTGACAGTGTAAGGACTCAAGGCAGAGATTTAAAAGCCACCTCGGAGAGGGTTTGTGAAACTGTGTGAGTGGGTAAGTACTTTGATCAAAAATTTATAGGAAGCCAAGCCGAGGGTTGAGCCTTGGGAATGTCCAGCTCTGGGCTGGGAGGAGAAAGAGCAGCAGAAGCAGAGGCAGGTGCGGAACTGTGGGGCGGCCAATGGCTGGGGGTGTCTCAGGAAGGAAAGTGACCATCAGGAAGGTGCTGCGACAATGGCCCAGCTGTTGTCAATCAGGTGACCCACCACCACCCGCTGCCAGGGCTCAGGAGGGCATGTGGCGACAGGACTGAGAATTTGTTCAACAAATGCTTAGCGAGTGCCAACTGTGCTGATGAGTATTGGAATGCAACAGTCGTTGATAGAGCAGCCCCTCGGTGAGGGAAATGGAAGGCATTTACCCAAGTGGCCGTGGCAGATGGTGTGCAGGGAGGGCGAGGGAGCAAGGGCAGGTGCTGGTGTGGCTCAGAGGAGGGGAATGGTGTTTCTAGCTTGGGGACCTCATGCAGTAGAGATGGGAAGGAGGGTGGGGGGTCAGAAATGAACCAGGCAGGAAGTGAGGTGAGTTGGGTCTTGACAGATCACTAGGATTCGAATGTCTGCAGATGGTGCGATAGGATTTTAAGAAGCTTGATCAGAAGGGGCAAATAATTTGGGTTTGAAAACAATAGTGGTAAGATGTGTAGGGTAGGAGGAGTTATCTGAAAGGTGATAATGGGTGAACGGGCTAAAGAGATCACAGAAACCTGATTGTGGAGGGCCTTGGTGGGTAGCACGGCGTGCCTTTCAAGTAAGCAATGTGGGGTTTACACGAGTGCGCACACGCACACACTGTATACCTTTGTCTATCTCCACCTCCACTTCCACCTTCACCTCCACCTCTATCTTTACCTCTATCTCTCTATCTTTATTGAGAGTATAATTAACCCCCCCTCCCCCCCGGCCTGCTGTAAACACTGACTGCCACATAGTTCTGTCTTTCCTGGGTTCTCTTGTACAGGACCTCACAGCGTGCCTAGTCTTTGCCTGGCTTCTCTCAGGAGCATCTACATGGCTGTATGTGTTGGTGGTTGAGTCACTTTTTGTGGCTGAATAACGTTTCATGTGTTGGATACAATACATTTTGTTTATCTGTTCACCAGTTGATGGACTTTGTGTCCTTTCCAATTTTTGGCTGTTATGGATCCTACTATGCACATTCACATGAAAGTTTTGGGTGGGCATATTATTACTTCACTGGGGCCCAGTGCACGAATTCGTGTACCTTGAAAGGAACTGTGGGCTGTGAGGCTGCAGTAGGCACAGGGGTGGGTCTTGGCCCATCGTCTGTGCCCCCGCCCGGCCCCTCCCACCTCGGCCCCTGGTTCCAGTCTGCAGGCAGTCCTGCTCCTGCCGCTGCTGCTCCAAGGCGCTGATGGGGCCGGCCCCACTCACACCCACTGATGGCGTGGAGCAATTGAGGCCGGTGCCAGCAGCGGGTGCAAACAGCGGCTGCTGCCCCAATCGCTCCTCAGGAGCAGGGGGAGGTGGAGAAGCCCGCTGCTTGCACCCACTGATGGCGCCAAGTGATTGGGACCAGCACCGGCACTGGCAGCGGGTGCAAGGGGTGGCTCTGGCACCAGCTGTGGGTGCGAGTGGGGCTGGCACTGGCGGTGGGGGCGAGCGGCAGCTGCTGCCACAATTGCCCCTCAGGGGCGATCAGGGCTGGCAGCACCCGCTGATGGTGCCAAGAGATTGGGACTGGGACCGGGCACTGGCGGTGGGTGCAAGGGGTGGCTTTGGCGCCAGCAGTGGGTGCGAGCGGTGGCTGCCAGCCTAGATCTCCCCTCAGAAGCAGGGGCAGGTGTAGAAGCTCTGAGGGGTGATTAGGTTGGCAGCCGCTGCTCATACTCGTGGACAGCACAGAGCAATCGGGGCTGGTGCTGGGCGCTGGCAATGGGTGTGAGCGCCGGGTGGGACCATGGCACAAGGGAGCAAAGAATTTTCAGTAACCACCAGAGGCTCGCCCCAATGACAGCGACTGGCCCCCCGCCTTGGTCTGGTGCTCCCGCTCACTTGCCCCACCATCCTGCCGCGGCTGATGCCCGCCATGTTCTGTGCATGCCCCCTGGTGGTCAGCGCACATCATAGCAACCGGTTGTTTTCGGTTGTTCAGTTGTTCCGGTTGTTCCGCTGTTTGGTCTATTTGCATATTAGCCTTTTATTATATAGGATTTTTCTTGGGTAGATGGGTCTGTTGGTAAGTGTGTTTAACATGAAGCTGCCAACCTTTTTTTCCATTTTCTACTTCCAGTAGTAATGCATGTATATTATTTCATGACGTTAGCTAAAGGTTTAAAAATTTTATTGATATCTTCAAAGATTTTGGTTTCATTGATTTTTGTCATTTCATGATTTTTATACTATCTTTCCTTCTCACTTTAGATTTAATTTGTTCTTATTTTTATGGCTTCCTAAAGAAGAATTTTATATAATTGATTATAGAGTTTCTACTTTAAAATATTTTTATTGATTCTTTTATTTTAGAGAGAGAAAAAGGGAGAAGGAGAAACATCGATCGGCTACCTCCTGCATGGGCCCCCACCCCCCAATGGGGATCGAGCCCATAACCTGGGCATGTGCCCTGACCAGGAATTGAACCCACGACTTTTTGGTGTACGGGATGACATTCAACCAACTGGGCCACATGGGCCAGGGCTAGAGTTTCTACTTTTCTAATATACTAGTAAGTTTTTAGTGGTGAATTTCCCTCTAACCATGACTTTAGCTGCATCTCACAAATTTTGATATGTTGTGTTTTCATTTTCATTATGTTCAAGTTATATTTTCCTGATGATTTCTCCTTTGATCTCTTGATTATTTATAAGTGTATTATAGTCTTTCCACATATTTGGGGATTTACCAGACTTTTTTTTTCCATTACTAACTTAAAATCTAATTCTGTTGTGGTCAGAGAACATGGTCTTTATGATCTCAGTCTTTTTAGATTTATTGGGACTTGTATTATGGCTCAGCATGTGCTTGTCATGGTGAATGTTGCATGTGGTTTGAAATAATATTTTGTTGTGATATTCTGAATATTTTGCCTATTTTGCTATTCTTGGGTGTTTTATAGATGTCAATTATTTGATAGCGTTGCTTAAGTCTTCTATTTCCTTGCTGGTTTTCTGTCTACTTGCTCTATGAATTATGGAGAGAAGAGAAGTAAAATCTCCAGGTATAATTATTTGTCTGTCTCTTCTTTCAATTCTGTCAGTTGTTGCTTCATAGCCTTTGGAGCTCTGTTGTCAGGTTCATATGTGTCTACATCAGTGGTTCTCAACCTTGTCTGCACATTAGAATCACCTGGGAATCTTTTTAAAATCCTGATTTCTGGGCCTCATCCTCCGGGAATTCTGTTTCTTTGTTATGGGGTGGGGCCACAACATTAGTAACAAAGAAACAGAAGTGGGTTAAAATAAACATTCCCAGCGAGACCGCAGGATCACGGCAAAGACTATCTGTGGGCAGGTCTCCGGATACCTTCAAATCGCACCTACTTCAGGACCACGAAGAACATGACCTCCCCGCAGAGCTGGTGGCAAACACCAGGCCTCACGGTTCCTGGTCCCCCCTTTCACGACCCACACCAGCTCACAAGCCCATTCCCAGCATCAAGGTCACGTGTCATCACCAACGTCACGTAATAATTTGTTCTCTGCTTTGCTAAGGCAACATACTGTTTACTGGCCCAGGTCAGCCTCTCTGACTGGGCCATCCACATCCTCCCTTGTCCTGCTTTTTACCCATTTTTAATATAACTTGCTACACACTTATACCACAGGCTTCGTGGGCAGGGGCGTGTCGACACTGTCATTACACAGACCGAGAGGCACTAGCTGCCCAGTGAGAAGCAGGGCATGCTCCGGGCGGCGTTGGGAGGAAGCTCCTCTGTCGTCACCGTGGAAACTGGGGCAGATGCTGCTGCACCTCAGATGTAACATCCAAATAGTGACCATGACTCAAGATTATTTCCACACGTGGGTCGCCTGTCGCTTGGACCTCCCCTCGACCTTCCTCTGCCTGCAGGGCTGCAGGGTGCTCCACCTGGAACCACGCACTGGTTGCCCTGGTTCCCCGTTAGGCTCTTGTTATGGTCTCTTATATTCATCTTTTCATTGATGTTTTTTGGAGCAAGAGAAAGAGAAGGGAGAGAGAGAGAGAGAGACATCAATTGGCTGCCTCCCGCATGCACCCTGGGCATGTGCCTTGACCGGGAATCGAATCGGCAACCTTTTAGTTCACAGGACAACGCTCAACCAACCGAGCCACTCCAGCCAGGGCTTGGATTCATCTTTTTAATTTCCAACAACTCAGTTTGGAGTTTGATTTCCAACAATTGTCCTGAAAGCTAACCATGGACTCATCACTCGGTGCCTCCTCCTGCCACTCCCTCCCCACCACCCTGGCTCTGAATGCGCCCACCTCCAGGCTCTTGCCATTGCCCACCCAGTTCACATCTTCGCCCCCACTGGCCTCCCTAAAAACAAACCTGGATCATTTCTAAAGTAAAATGTTTCCCGTGACGGCATCATGACAATATTAGATGGTGCATTTTTGACCAATTAAACTGTGAGGATTTGGAGTCATCATTTGCATGAGGATCGACCAATCAGAGAACAGTGGCAGGGACTTTTCTCTATATAAGTCAGCTCCTTCTGGCTTGAGAAGCACATGTTCTCTTTCCACCGAAGACTGTGTTTCCCAAGCTGGAGCTGAAACAATGAAGATATTTCAGCAGAGCAGAGCAAGGGGCCTTGCAGCCATGCTGGACCCTGCATGTGGCTCCATCGAGTAGTCTCAGCCCGCTGGATCACTGCACCCAAATGGGGATTCTGTTGGTGCTGAATGGGTGCTGATGACCACTGGTTGACACAACAAATAACTTCTGCAGTGTAAGTGTGTGTATGAGCTATTTGAAATACACTTATACTGACACATGATTTGTTGTTGGTTTGGAATTCCAGCCTACCGGTGTTGTGTGTTTATTGGTTTGCTCAGTCTCGCAACCCCAGCTAGCATGTGGCTCTCATGAACGTGGGTAGCTGCCTTTTCCCTTTTACAGACCCGACCCTCGCTGTCAGTCATGCTGCTAAGGACAGGTCGTGGGAGGCTGCAGGCCCCAGCCCTGCAGGGCAGCACAGTCTCCGTGGGGAAAGCCGCCGGGTCAGAATGACCATGGTGGTGGCAGAAGCCAAAGGATGATTAGAGACATGTGGGTTTTGGGACCCCAGTTTTCACCATTCTGCTTTCCTCTTCAATTCCAGGCATAGCTGACCCAGGTGGTTGTGCTCGGAGGGAGAAAGTTCTGGGTCTGACGTAGACCCTGTTGAGAATTGTGCAAGAGTAAGACCCGGTTCAAACCCCACCCCCAACCCACAGCTGTCAGCACTGAGCCCTCTTCTCTGTGGGACGGTGGGGGCTGGGAAGGACACATGACTCTCATGGCGCCCTCCCTTCCCACTCCCCTGTCTCGGTGACTGGGCCGGGGAAAGGGCTGCTGCTGTGAGTCCTGCCAGATTCTGGGGTTGGGAGCTGCATTTGTAAATGGACCTGCAGCACAAGAGAAAAGAAAAGTTTTACCTACAAAGGAGTTCCCATAAGGCTGACACCTGATTTCTCATCAGAAACTCTACAGACTAGAAGGGAATGGCATAAGTACTCAAGGTAATGGAAAGCAAGGATCTGAGACCAAGATTACTATATCCAGCAAGGCTATCATTCAAAATAGACGGTCAAATAAAGAGCTTTCCAGACAAAAAAAGGCTAAAGGAGTTCATCCCCACCAAGCCAGCATTACAAGAAATGCTAAAGGGACTGCTGTAAGGGATTGCTGAGAAGAAGAAACAGAGAGAAACCTAGCCATGCAGAATTAAAATGGCTATAAATAAGTACCTCTAAATAATAACCCTAAATGTAAATGGATTAAATGCTCCAATCAAAAGGTGTAGGGTAGCGGAATGGATACAAAAACATGACCCAACTATATGCTGTCTACAAGAGACCCACCTCAAAGCAAAAGACACACACAGGATGGAAGTGAAGAGATTGAAAAAAATTCTATTCAAATGGAAAAGAAAATAAAGCTGGAGTAGCAATACTCATATCCGACAAAATAGACTTTAAAAGCATCATGCTAAGCAAAATAACCCAGTTGGAGAAAGATAAATATCATATGATCTCACTCACTTGTGGAATATAATGAACAGCATAAACTGATGAACTAAAATAGAGCCAGAGGGGAAAAATATACTAGAATATAACAGAAGTAATCTTGTTATTTGCAGATTTTTAATATTTCCTACAACTTTTGTGATATCATACTATGTTAGTTTAGTTTTGGTAATATTATTATACTTAAAATTCTTTTACTCTTGAAATATTAATGTTTATTGCATTAATATTACTATATGTAAGATCATTTTCTTGAATAATTGGTGTTTATTGCATGTAACATTATCATATTTAAAATCATTTTTCTTGAGATAAAAAAAAATGAAAAAAATGGACCTGCAGCAAAAAATCACTGTGTCCTCAAGGTACAAGGCAGTGTGAGCAAGAGAAAGTCAGGGGCACCTGCTGGTGTAGTTGACTTTTGAGAAAGGATTTGTTATAATACAAAGTGCTGATTGCTTTCAATAATAGAGGGCAAAAGTAATGAGCTACCTGGAAGTTCTAAGTTGACCCAAAGTGAAGGAATGAATTGGGCCCTGACCTTCCCACTTCCTGGAATCCTGACAGCGTGACAGGATGTGGACCGCCTATAAGATTTATACGTTTTGTAAAGTCTCAAGGCTGGCAGGGGCCTAGGAATGGGCGCTGGGCCCAGCTCCGCGTCTGAACCGAGCTGCCTCTGTGGGGCCTTCTGCTGATGGGAAACCCATCACTCTCCAAAGTGGCTGCTATGTGCTCCCAGGCTCGAGCAGGGGTTTTGCTGAATTCCATTCATGTGCAACCTATCCATTACTGGCAAGTCAGGTGACCGCATGCCTGGGGAGAAAACATCATACCTGCTGTCTGCCTCATGCCCACGGAGTTTGAGCCGGCGCATTCTCCACGTTCCTTTCTGGTGGGAGTCAAGGGTCCACTTCCCACCTGCAGGAAGCCAGCCTGGGACCCACTCCAGGAGGTTTTACGAGGAAGACCCAGTTCCTCACATTAACATTCTTTTCTGGTTTTAAAGCTGTAGTTAAGCATGGGGGAGTGACGGGAAGTTGTTTGCTGGGTAGATGGCCTGTGGCAGGTACGGTGGTGTTTCGTTGAAGAGCCAGAGCCGGCAGAGACTGAAGGTTGTGCTATTGTGGACATGTGGGTTTTACTTGTTTTAAGAAAAAGATACGTCTCATCCAACGTGCTGCTGTTTGTGTATCCATTTCCTTGACCAATCAGCCAGGTTCTTGGACACCATTTGTTTGGGTGGCTCGCCGCTCAGCGTGGGCGGGTGGGGACCCACCGGCTCTGACCTGCACAGGGGCCAGGAAGGGCCACGCCCCGGGCGGACAGAGGGGCGAGTGGGACCTTGGCCTCAAGAATCTTGTAGACGGTGCCGAGAAAGGAGATAAAGCAGAGGCCAGCAAGGGCAGAAATGCAAAACGTGGTTGGTGGGCTGCACGGGAGACACAGGGAAGGTGCAAGCTGATAGGTTTTGACTCTGACATTGGGAGCAGGGCCTTGGGGACCACACAAGGCCAGATTTCACCCAATAGCCATGACTCGTTGCTCTCTTTATTGATTGTGAGATTTAAAAATAATTATTACCTTGGAAAAGATACTTTCCAGACGCCAAACCCAGCCGTTCTCTTGGTTGGGCTAATGCATTATGGCCATTAGCTTCCAAGGGACAGGAGCAGGCTCGCATCGATCCCGCCATCGATTTGCAAGAATGAGGCTGCCAGATGCACCTGGAATTCTAGAAGCTTCCGAGTGATTCTGAAACAAGGAAGGAACATGCTCTTTCCATATTCTTCCCAACTGATCTTCAGAAAAAAACCACGAGTTTTGCCTTAAATCACAGGAGAAGCCAGCAACTCTGCGTTGACTCCTTTTGATGCCAAGTTTACTGGAGGGTTTAACGGGAATGTCTTATTGGAACACAAATGTGAACCCTGCATTAGTGAGAGTCAGCGCCCTTCTCACAGTAAACTTTAAAACCAGTCAACACGTGGTGAAAACATAGTCCCTTTACACCAGGTGAGGGTGCACGAGGGCGCTGCTCAGGGAGGGGCGACAGGAGTGGGTCCTGAGTGCACAGCGGGACACAGTTTATCCACAGGGTGACGCCAGGCACCGTCCAACTTCTACAAGGAGCCGAAAATGACAAAATAGTGTCATAACTTTGTGCTGAAATGTCTTTTTTATTAAAATCACCACGATCTTTCAGAATAAAGTGATTTCTAGGACATGGGTTAGGTCTGGAAATTTTGGGTAAACACTCCTCACCTTTTTGAAAAGACCTTAATAATTGTACGTACTGGAACGTTGGTAGAGGAGAAAGTGACATTATTTATTTCTTGATGTGGAGGTTTTTGGGTTTGGTGCTATGTATATGTTGTGAGATGACCTTACATGGTTGCACTTCTTTTTTCCGTGTGATGAGGACCTCTAAGATCTATGCTCTTAGCAACTTTCAAATATACAAAACAGTGCCATTACCTATTGTCATGAGAGAACTTCTATTTAGATGGAACATCTAGTCTCATGCAAATTTTTGGGACCATGTTTCCAAAAGAAAGGCAAGCAGTGACAGTACATGGAAAGAGCTACAGGTGAGGTGCATGCCGTGAGGTCACACGCGTGCGCGCGCGCATGTGTGTGTGTGTGCGCGCACGCGCATGCGTGTGTCCCGAGCGGCTCCCCACAGAGCCTCCACTGTCTGCGCAGGAAATCCTGGGGTGCTGGTTCCCTGGGAGAGGCGTCAGCGACCCCGCAGCCAGCCTAGCAAGCATCCGCCTGCTCCAGCGACGGCTCTGTGAAGCGAGTGCGTTTACCTCTCCTCCTCTTAGTTTTCCTTTGCTTAATTGCAGGTGATGATTCAAAAAAAACCTTCACCTGTTTCGCCCGGCTTTCATCTTTTGCAGACAAAGCAGGCCGGGGCCTGGCCTTGATCTGTGCATGCTTGGGGCCGAGTATGAAAGGGCTGGGTTGCCCCCAGGCTTTTGAGGGTTTTTGGGTTAAATTGATGAGCATGTATAATAAATTGAAGCTTTGTTGTTTGGCAGTTTTTTTTGTATTTGTTATTCTTTTATCAGTTGAGAGATTGGGGGGAGAGCACCAACCCCCAACCCCGTCTCAGATTTGCCCTCAGATGTAATTGACCGAGAGGGGTTTTGATATTACAAATATTTTTGTGTGTTTCTGTTTCTCAAGTAATTAGCCCCAATCCAAGAACCTGAGTGTCTATGTATCTAGTGCTGAAGTCCCAGCAGCATGGGTACTGGGCCCGGTGCCCTGTGGCCTTCCCGGTCTCTGCAGAGTGGCCAGACCCCCATGGGAGTCCCGGGCACCCTCCTGCCACGTGAGGTGCCTGGTGAGCCTCCTCTGCTGAGTAAGGTGCTTTCCCTCAGTCCAGTCTGTAGTTTAGTTAGTTAGCTTGTTTAGAATTTCATTTTGTTCGAAGCAGAAGCGAATGAGCCTGTGAGCATGTACATGGGGCCTGCTAGCCCGAGGGCTGCCGTGATCAGGAAGGCAGAGCAGATGCAGCACCTGAGCTGTGAAGTCTGCGTGGTCCGAGTCACACAAGCTGGTCGGGCTGTGAAGACGTGGCCCGCACTGGGTGCTCCTGTCCTCGATGGGCCAGTGAAAGGCTACAGCGCAGGGTACCTCTGCTTCTGACCTGGCAGAGTGCAAACAGTCTGCACATGTGTGTGTGCTGCAGGTGTGTGCAGTATGCATGTGTGTGCCTGTAGGCACATGTGTGTGCATGAGCGAGTGTGCACACACACGTGCCCATATGCACGTGTGTGCGTGTGTGCCTGTACGCACATGTGCGTGCATGCATGTGTGTATGCATGTGTGTGCTCATGTGTGCCTGTACACACATGTGAGTGTATGCATGTGTGTGTGCATGTGTGCCTGTACGCAGGTGTGTGTATGCATGTGTGCACGTGTATGCATGTGTGTATGTGCGTGTGTGCATGTGCGCCTGTATGCACATGTGAGTGTGTATGCATGCATGTGCGTGTATGCATGTGTGTATGTGCGTGTGTGGCTGTGTGCCGTGTGCCCATATGTGCAGGGTGCGTGTGCTGCCGCATTTATTTGGGGTGGAGGAGGAGACTTTTATGAAGCATTTCCTTTTCCCTTCACTGCAGCGGGCGCTGTGCCCAGCGGCGTGTGGGGGAGCCCGAGAGCACACAGAGCGCGTGTTGACTTCGTGTCCATCCCCCGGTTTCCTCGGGTCGAGGTGGTGGGACGCTGCCTGAACTTGCTCAGATGCTCCGCTCCCTCTGCCGCTCTTTGTGAATAACACCAACTCCCTCCCTTGCACTGCGGCTCATTCTCGTTTCCTTCACGCTGCGATCCAGTCTACTGGTATCTCTGGGAAATGATATGGGAAGGCGAGGCTGTTTCACTCCATCGGATTTAATAAGTTTGGATGCTTTCCAAGCACCAGGCATTCATCACACTTCAACTCGCTGGGTGGTTCACCCACCCGGAGTGTTCATGTCACAGACAGAAAGCGACCGGCCCTAATGTCCCGTCCTCTCCAACGGCCCTCACCTGGTGTGAAGAAACTCACTTTGTGTCGAGGGGTCGGGTGAAGACTGGGGGTGGGGAGTTTTACATCCTGGGAAGCGTTTCATGGATGACTTTTCCTCTCCTGTTGGAAAGCTTTGCAGAATTATATGGGAAAGGAATGAGCGGGGCTTGGAACAAGGAAGGATTGGTCCCGCGTGGCAGCGTGCAGGGTTCTGTGCCATCGAGGAGATGGAGAGCAGCATGGCGGACGCTCTCCGTTATGGGGCCTCCTCTCCGGGGAGACAGTGACCTGGGACAGCGACATGTGCCCTCTCCAGGGGGTGGGTAAGGTGCTCCCTGGCTGAACTGCTTGCTCGATAGAAGGTGGGGCTTCAGGGACACAGACAGAAATGACGATAAAGAACCACTTTCTTTGTCACCAGAGATGCTGGTTCGCACCTCAGACGGGCCTTGCTGGGTCCTTTCTAATGGCTGCTTGCTGTCACCCACAGCCCTGTGCCAGATGCCCTCTGAAATGCTGCCCTGAGTGTGTTTTGGTGGGGACGTCTTCCTATTGTCTTAGTTATTGTAGTGCTGAGCCAGAGTGACGGCAGGTGTCTGTGATGACTCGATCATGTCATCAGCAGAGACCGGCTCTGATGGACAAGGCCGTGGGAGAACAGAGAGTCTGCCTGTGGGCGGCACTCACCCTCGCCGGCGCTGACCCCGGTCACTTTGATTTGACATCTGCACAGCATGTGCCCTGTGGACCCTCCTGGGCTGTGAGGCAGGAACACCTGCCAGCCAGCACATGTGCCTGCACCGTGCTCTTGGGGTTAATCGCTGTAGGAGACACACGAGAAAGTCTATGGTTCCGCAGTCTTATAGGCACCCTCTGTGCCACCTGACGGTGTCAGTGGGGGTGTGGACAGAGTTAAGCACCACTCACACCAGCTGTGGGGCTGGCTGACCGGGTCAGGCGGGTGCAGATGGTGAAGCAGACACTCCAGAAGGGATGGCCGGGCCCGGAGATGCTGTGGGAGCGAGGGTGGAAGCCTGCCTCAGCCTGAGGCTGGAGGCCTTGTCTCTTCCAGTCGCTCACAGTTTCTGATTCTCCGCAGCCGCACGCGGTCCTCGGCTGGTCACTGCGGGCTCCACTGCTAGAGGACCTTTCTCGGGAGCACATGTGCGCCTGTTTTATTTTGTTGCAAGAAGACGCCACATACAAGATATTTCAGCTTTAATCTGAGGGTATAATAAAGTACCTGGAGAGCAACTAAGCAAACAAACATGCAGCCAACTAAAAATCTTAATACAGCAGGCAGTTCATGATCTTACAGCAACCGATTAGCATCAGGCAAATTACTTATCTGGGAGATTGCTCTTGCCTCTCTCTTTTAAAAAAAATCATTTTTTTTTTATTGATTTCAGAGAGGAAGGGAGAGGGAGAGAGAGATAGAAATTTCAATGATAAGAGAGGATCATTGATCGGCTGCCTCCTGCACTGGGGATTGAGGTGGCAACCCGGGCATGTGACCTGACCGGCGCTGAACCATGGCCTCCTGGTTCATAGGTCAATGCTCAACCCCTGAGCCTGTGGCCAGGCAGCCTCCCGTTTGGATGTGTCATGCTTAGACGGAGTCTATCCTGAGAGAGTATGGCTCCGAATAGGCGGCTCTCTGCTTCAAGTTGTGTGAGTGTCTAAAATTCCCGCTGGCCATAGCATTGATGCTCACGGTTTAGGATATGTTTAGCTGGGGTTGTTTTATCCACTGGTCATAGAATCTATAATAGATAAACACATCTGTGCGTGCTCGCACACACAGGCCCAGCGTTTGTTTGGGACACACCTGAGACCATCGCACGGTAGACGCTATGGCACTGCTCCCAGTGCTGACGCTGGTGGCAGGCTGCCCCTTAGGAAGCGGACAGTTTGTACAATGGTTGCAATCTTTCTTGGAAAACATCTTAATGAGCATGACCTCATCCTGTGAAGTAAGCCGCACTGTCTGACTCATCCCCTCAGCATGAACTGGAGAGTATTTATGGAATGCCGTACGATCCAGGTTCCCTTGGCTGGGGGGGCGCAAGAGCAGGGAGCTGCATTCTCTTGGGAGAAGCCAGGGCAGCCATGTGGGGTCAGCACAGGGACGAGTGTAGGGCGATGAGGTAGGGAGCAGTGGGAAGGCTGACACTCGGTTGTGGCCAGAGAAGTCCCCACTGATACAGGGCATGTGTCGAGACCTGAATGCAGTGACCGAGTGGAACTTGGAGGCACCTGAGGGAAAGAAAGAACAGTCTAGAAGGAAGAGGAAGCATGAAGACTTGAAAAGTGTGCTGATGTGTTCAGAAAACAAACACTGTTCTCTGACGGCATATATTGTCTGTATGAATAGATTTTTAACTTAACCAAGATTTTCAAGTATAAATACATTGCATCCACCCTCGTTATGTGTGTGAGGGCTGAGAAGGGTGTATCTGTGTCTGGGCTTTAACGATGTTTAACCTAATGGTGAATCATAACAAGTGCTTGACAAATGCAGGCTAACACGAATGGATCCAATGATTAAAATATTTACATTAACATTAACTGTAATGTGAAGGGTATGTCGTGGATATACTAGTAGAACAGTTTCCAAGATAAAGAAAAAAAATTCAGCTGTCTCAACCTTTTTTGTTTAGTTGCCTTTCCATTAAGATTTTATGTAGGCCCTGGCTGGGTGGCTCATTGGTTAGAGCGTCATCCCCATAAACTCAGGTTTCAGGTTTGATCCCCAGTCAGGGCACATCTATTTCATGGACGGGGAGACCCTCATCTACCTCATGGAGGGGGAGACCCTCATCTACCTCATGAGGAGGAGACCCTCATCTACACCATGGGGGGACCCCTCATCTACCTCATGAGGGGAAAACCTCATCTACCTCATGGGGGGGAGCCTCATCTACCTCATGGGGGGGAGCCCTCATCTACCTCATGGAGGGGGAGACCCTCATCTACCTCATGAGGAGGAGACCCTCATCTACACCATGGGTCATGGAGGGGGAGGAGACCCTCATCTACCTCATGAGGGGAGACCCTCTACTATGTCATGGAGGGGGAGACCCTCATCTACCTCATGAGGGGGAGACCCTCATCTACCTCATGAGGGGGAGACCCTCATCTACCTCATGGAAGGGGAAACCCTCATGGAGCTCATGAGGGGGAGACACTCATCTACCTCATGGAGGAGGAGGAGACCTTCATCTACCTCATGGAGGGGGATCCTCATCTACCTCATGGAGGAGGAGAAGACCTTCATCTACCTCATGGAGACTGTTCTCTGACGGCATATATTGTCTGTATGAATAGATTTTTAACTTAACCAAGATTTTCAAGTATAAATACATTGCATCCACCCTCGTTATGTGTGTGAGGGCTGAGAAGGGTGTATCTGTGTCTGGGCTTTAACGATGTTTAACCTAATGGTGAATCATAACAAGTGCTTGACAAATGCAGGCTAACACGAATGGATCCAATGATTAAAATATTTACATTAACATTAACTGTAATGTGAAGGGTATGTCGTGGATATACTAGTAGAACAGTTTCCAAGATAAAGAAAAAAAATTCAGCTGTCTCAACCTTTTTTGTTTAGTTGCCTTTCCATTAAGATTTTATGTAGGCCCTGGCTGGGTGGCTCATTGGTTAGAGCGTCATCCCCATAAACTCAGGTTTCAGGTTTGATCCCCAGTCAGGGCACATCTATTTCATGGACGGGGAGACCCTCATCTACCTCATGGAGGGGGAGACCCTCATTACCTCATATAAAGGAGGAGACCCTCATCTACCTCATGGAGGAGGAGGAGACCTTCATCTACCTCATGGGGGGGAGACCCTCTGCTGCCTCATGGGGGGAGACCCTAAGCTGGGCAAGCTCCGTACTCTGTAGAGGAAAATGCAAATGCAGAACCCCTTGTTCAAGAGTGATGAAAGCTCAGGACAGGACAGCCAGGCCCAGTGTGGAGCCAGGTGTGGAGCCATCTAGGTGAGGCCTGTATAAACCTGCACCCCAGATGGCAAGCCCTTGGCTCAGCTGCCTCACCCATGAGGCATGCTCCTGAGCTGGTGTCTGCTGCGGGAACCCTGTGGATTCACAGGTGGCCCATTGAGAAGGGGTGTCTCTTTCCAGTGTCTCCCTCCCGTTTGGAGGTTTGTAGGGCGCAGCTATAGGGTTAAGCCTCAGACTGACCTATTGGCAAAGCCACAAACAACTCCCAGCTTAGAGGGCACAGTCCTCTTAGCATAATTGGGTTTGACCTTATGACACTCCCTAGATCTTATCTGGGAAGCTAATGGGCTGAGGGTGATGTAGCAAGTGCTGCCAAAACAAGTGAAACTCACAAGAACATTGTAACTATGGTGACCACTACCTGGTTTACCTCTGGCTATAAAATAAAGGCTCAGCTTGCCTTCTGGATCTCGCTCTGTGGCCTCAGCTAGGCACAGGAAGATCCACCTAGACCCAGCTTATTCTCTCTGTCTGTCATTTCTTCATCCTTCACCGTCCTCATTCAGGCTTGCAGAACCCTTGGCTGAGCTGGCTCGGCACAGAGGTTGTCTTGGGACATCCGCTGCCTGGCATCCACCTGCCCTGAGTGCAGAGGCCGGCGCACCCCAGGGCTGGGGAATGCCGCAGCTGTGGTGGCCCCAGGGCGGGTCGCGCCTGCTGAGCGCACTTGGGCCATGCACGTCCCAGAGGCCACTTCCCGGCAGAATGGGCAGGAGCCCCTTCTTGCACCAGCCTCCAAACCCAGAGCACATGCAGAAGGCAGCGTTGGCAGAGCGGGTTCTGCTGGGGCCCAGTGGGGACCCTTCCTTAGTACCTGAGGGCCATAGAGAGGGCGTCACGGTGGAGGCTCCCAGGCATCCCTGTGGGAGTGGGGGGGAGGGGTCAGTGAGAAAAGCCTTCGCTTGGAAACTGCACAGACAGAACAAGCTACACTGTGAGGAGGAAGTGGACTGGGCGGCCATCGCTCTTCTGTGCAGTTCTCTGGGGGATAGTAAAAATGCCCCCAGCCCGGCCGGCCTGGCTCAGTGGTTGAGTGTCGACCTATGAACCAGGAGGTCACAGTTCGATTCCCGTCAGGGCACATGCCCGGGTTGTGGGCTGGATCCCAGTGTGGGGCGTGCAGGAGGCAGGCGATCCATGATTCTCTCTCATCATTGATGTTTCTCTCTCTCCCTCTCCCGTCCCCTCTGAAATCAATAAAAATATATTAAAATTCCCCCAAATTTCACTGAACATGACACCACCAAGTATCAGCCGAGGAGGCGCTGTGTCCATCACCATGAGGCTGTCTCAGGCTCCAGTTCTCTAGAGCAACAGCCTGGTCTCCTGGTTCTAAAGGTCTAGGAAGAGCCTCCGTGTTCTTGGAGACCAGTGTGTGATGGGTGTGTGTGTGTGATTGATGGGAAGCTACACGTTAAAAACTGCGGCTCTAAAAGATAGCCCGCAACCATCTAGGAAGGCATGCTGCATCCCTTCCTTGGGACGTTACAACTTTTGTTGTTGTTTTTAATCCTCACCCAAGGATGTTTCCTTCTCCTCAGTCCTCCCCATTGAATTTTAGGGAGAGTGGAAGGGACGGGGAGAGAAAGAGAAACATTGATGTGAGAGAGACACATCGATTGGTTGCCTCGGCACGCAACCCGGATCAAACCTGCAACCAAGGTACATACCCTTGACCGGAATCAAACCCAAGACCCTTCAGTCTGCAGGCCGACACTCTAACCACTGAGCAACTGGCTGGGGCAGAATTCACAACTCTTTACCGTACTTAATAAAGGGCATGTTTTTCTAAATAATTCTGCACATGAAAATTATTATAGTCTGAACACGACACTCTTCTTACTAATCTGGGCCAGAGTCGGATTTTCCCAGCAGCTGCTTAGATTGGTCAGGATGTTCAAACAGGACCAAGAAAAATAATGAGACCGTGCGTGATGGCAGCCAGGCGCGTGAAAGCTCCGACACCCTCCCGCACCACATACCGCAGCCCCGGGGAGAACGGCTCGGCCAGCAGGCTCCCCGCCACTTGCGCCTGGTCGCGGAGCCCCTCGGAGAACTTGACCTGGTCCTGCAGGGGACCCCATGGGGCCTGAGCCCAGTCGTGGGGGACACCTAGGCTTGCCTGTTCTCCTCCGAGGTCGCTGCTCTCTCTGGTCACTTTCCTTTCCAAGTCCTGCTTTACTTGAAAAGCACAATTGATAGGAAAAACCTGTCAGGAATCTTTCAAGACATTTCATGAAATTTATGTTTCCACCATCAACCTCTGACTCAGACAGAAATGGTTAACTGGGAAATTTGAATGATCTTACTATTGATTTAAGCCTTTAAATGGTCTTTTGGATGTTTTATCCTAATGCCATCATGAGACGCAGAAGGGCAGAAATGATTTTCTAATTTATGAAATTCCTACATTAAATGGCATAGCCAATGTGGAGACCCAGTCCCTTTTATATTTAACTTGTGCTTTAACATTTGTGCATTATTTAAAAAGACAAATTGGGTGCTCATCCTGTGGCGGATGCCCGGCTGCATCCATGCTTCTGGAGTGGAATCAAGAAACCCGTGACTTAGCAAGTGACGGCCAAGAATGTCGTCTAACTGGTGATGTTGCCCAAACTAAAAATAATCATTTCTGGTGGCTTTCCTTTGGCTCCTCGGTGGGTGGTGTCACCTCCTCTATTAAAATAAGTGAGTGACTATGCAGAGCTCACTCAGGTCCCCTGTTGGTCATTGCAGGAGAAGGGCATGGGGGTCCTGAAAGGAAGAGCTGGACGCTGGTAACTTCAAGACAAAGATACCACGGCCCAGCTTGTTTGGCACAGAACTTATGGCTTCAGGAAACCGCACACACTCACAAACACCGACTCCGCCCTGGGCTCCTGCTCCTCCCTCCCCACGGCGGCCCGTACACGAGGTAGGTTCTTTGCCTTTGTAACAGAGCAATCCTTGCCATCCACGTGGCTAACGTCTCTCAGCCTCGGTAGCTTCCTTTGGCGCGTGGAAGTCTGGATGACATGGCTGGTTTTTAGTCCAGGCCAGTGCTGACCGGTCACCATCCCTAGCATTACGTCCATTTGAAAGAGAGACAGCACCCTGTAACCTGAGCCATAGCAGTTGGACCCTCAGAGGAGTAAATGTGCACAATTCTGCCCAACATTATGCCCATCAGGCCAGTGAGGCACAGCCACATGTAGCTTGAATTTGCAACTTTGGGGGAAGTTCCATTGATAGAATCACATTGCTCAGGGCCCCTACAGCTCTGTCCCAGGACGGCGCTACCATCCTCTGAGCTGGTGTATCTACCTCAAATAAGGAGGATGTAACTCAACTCCAGGAGTACTGCAGGAAGTCTGTCTGTCTGTCCATCCATCCATCATCCATCCATCCATCCATCATCCGTGGTGGCTCATTGTTTAGAGCATTGGCCTGAGCACTGAAGTATCTCAGGTTTGATTCCCGGCCAAGGGCACGTACCTGAGTGCGTCTCTCTGTCTTTCTCCCTTCCCTTCTTTCTCCCCCCACCCCACTTGTTACTGCATTCATTGGTTGCTCCCTTCCCTTCTTCCCACGCTCTCTAAAAATCAATGGGGAAAATGTCCACAGGTGGGATTAGCAACAACAACAACAACAACAAAAGTCTGTGGCTGTCAGCTGTTCCTATGTGAGACTTCACTCTTGCTAGTGCTACTACATGACTAGCAAAGGATTGGCAGGCACATCATTCATTTTTATCCAAATAGTATTGAGTCCCTGCAAACAAAACGGAGGCAGCCCTTGCCCTCGTAAACCTGCAGTCAAGCCACCAAGATCGAGTAGCATTATGGGGAAGCAAAGAATGCTCATCTCAGGGATGGGGCCTCGAGCAAGCCGACCTGGGAGACGTAGACCTGGGTGGGGAGGTGTCTGTGCAGTGAGGGTGGGGAGGGTGTACTCGGAGGGCGTGCCAGGCCTCTCCCAGCAGTCCTGCTGGTGTGGACCCAACCCTACCCCGTGTCCCGTGGAGCCTGGGCTGACCTCTGAGGCCACATGGTCCCGGTTCATACTTGCTGGTGCTCTGCCTAGTAGTATTGTTGGCATTTTCTCTTCAGGCACAGAGGTATCTTCTTGCACCCAAGAACAGGCCCCTAAAATGTTTCATAAATACTTATTGCAAAGCAACTCTTATTATTTGAAAAATATAGTACTTAAACAGCACATATTTTTGGTAGAAGATACAGAGAAGCAAATAAGAGGAAATAAAATTCACCTGTAACTCCACTAGAAAGAGAAACTTCTTTAACATTGAGGTGCAATAAAAACCTAGCTGGCCTTCCAGGCATTTGTCTCTCATGTAACTAGACCATATGTATACAGGCATACATATGCATATATATGTATATTTACAAGCATAGATGTACATATTCATATATAGCCACACAGAACACATATTTATAAACTACAAATTACTATTTTGTAAATTTTGCTTAATAATATATTATTAGCATCTTTCTATGTTAATATATATTTTTCTACAGCATTTTAGAGTTTGTTGCTTTTCATTGTAAACATGTTTAAAAATATTTCAGAAGATGCAGAAGTTTTAAGAAAGAAATTAAGAGCAGTCATAATTTGATCATTCAGACATGGTTTTTAATGTTGAAATAGACTTATTTCACGTTATGACTAGATCATAATGTAGCTGAACAATGGCCATTGTTGGACACCAACACTGTTTTTATTTTTTTCTCTGAAGATTAATGCTGCGATAAGAGCTGCATGGCCGAGTCTTTGCACCCACCCTACATTCTTTCCTGAAGATGGGTCCTTAGAAGTGAAAGGGCAGCTCAGTGAATGTGTGCCATTTAAATGCTTATTGTGGAAAATTTCAAATTTCCTCCATCAAATTTCCCATCAAATGGTTCACCATTTACACGTTCACCAATATTTTATGAGTATCCCTACACTAGGTCATTGGGATTGTCTTTTTAAGAGTGTATTTCTATTTTTTCTGATACAAGAACCATATACAGGGAGGGGGAAAGGAGGCGCCTACTGTTTGTATGGACCGTGACACAGTAATTGAAGCACAAGAATCAGCTCTGCTTTGCTCACTCACTACTGTAACCCTCTTCCCCCTCCACCCCCTGTTTTTTTTTCTTTTTGTTTTTGTTAATCCTCACCCGAGGGTATTTTTCTATTGATTTTTAGAGAGAGTGGAAGTGAGAGGGAGAGACAGAGAGAGAGAAACATCGATGTGAGAGAAATACATCGATTGGTTGCCTCCTGCAGGAGCCCTGACCAGGGCCTCCGCTGGGGAGGAGCCTGCAACCAAGGTACGTGCCCTTGTCCAGAATCGAACTGGGGACCCTTTGGTCCACAGGCTGACACTGTTCCCACTGAGCCACACTGGCTAGGGTGCCCCCTCTTTGTTTTTAAGAACTTGTTCACTCCCCCAATAACATCCTGGAGGGTCCAAGCGCAGATGCTCGCCCTGAGCTTGGCTGGAGGGTCCATGCCAGTGTCTCTGCCAGCGGCGGCTGCCCCTTTTCAGCGGTTCTTCCTGAGCATCCAGACAACGGGATGTTTTAACTTTATGAATCTTTTTTTTTCTTCAAGCACAGGGAGACTGGGAGTAGCAAATAGTTCAAATTAATCAGACAGCTACAGTAGCACCAGTGTCAGTCGTCGTGGTGTATTCCGATGTTGCCCTGGCCACCCTTTGACCCCACGTGAGTGCGTGGTGCAGAGGCCCCAGGAGGTGGGGAGGAAGAGGCTGTGGGTGGAGAGGCTGTAGGGGGAGAGGCTGCATGGGGAG
>NW_005355204.1:70948-72904 GCF_000412655.1 Myotis brandtii | reverse complement strand
GCTGCAGGGTGGAGAGGCTTGGGGGGGGGCATAGAGAGGCCACAGAGGGAGAGGCCCTGGTAGAGAGGCCCCAGTGGAGAGGCCGCCGTAGCTGCACGCGCCAT
This sequence comes from Myotis brandtii, assembly GCF_000412655.1. NCBI lineage: Eukaryota > Metazoa > Chordata > Mammalia > Chiroptera > Vespertilionidae > Myotis > Myotis brandtii. The sequence goes on along the minus strand of NW_005355204.1, from coordinate 72,800 downwards.
GGGCCCCACGCTGCCTGTGATGAATGGTTGGCAGCATCTTTACTTGGTCAAGGTGAACCACGCCCACCAGTCACTTGCTCAGGGCTGCAAATATGAGAGTAGAGGCTTCAGTCCTGGGGGGGGGGGGGGGGCAGCGGATGTGCCCGTGGCCTCGGCGCGATCGCTGTGGGTCACAACCTCACAGAGCATCCGCCTGGGCTCCTCTGGGCGCCCGCAGTCACTAGGGGGTCGTAAAGGACGCCGACAGCGAGGCCCTCTCTCTGAGTAGGTTGGAGATCTGGGAGCACTCTCATGTCTGTGAGCAGGACGTTGGCTTGAGGAGAGACCTGGGCCTGTGATTCCTGTTGCTGACGACGCAGAGCCCAGGACCCAGCCCTCCCTCCATAACAGCCCCCCTGACCGGAAGGAAGTGATTTTGAATGAGATCAGCCTGCGCCCCAGTCTTTCCTGTCTTGTCCCGTCTCTGCCTTCGTTTTGCTCCCTGACTTCTGACAGTTCCTTGGGCCGCATGTCAGAACCACCTGAGGTTTTTCTTCAAACTCCGCATTCCAGGCTGCACCCCAGCTGTCAGCCTTGCTGGGGGCGAGGGGGGCGGGTGCTGGGTCAGTATTGCAGGTGACCCACGCAGCCTGGCTGCAGAGCTCGGGGCCACACACCTTCCCCACGCCACGGTCAGTGTGTCCCCGCAAAGCTGGCCCTAATGGGGATCCTGGGGAAAGAACCTCTAACATTTTGTTGTTACTAAACTCACCATCCGTAACTACAATGTCACCCACTTGACTGCAATCTTTGGTAAACTAGGAGGCCAGGAGGAGTGATATTTAAATACTTTTCGCTGCATGAGAACTTGCTGCGTCTCCTACATCTGGGATTTTCTCTGTCATCATCCATCTCTTGTTTTTCTCAACCACAGAGTCACCTCTTAGTTAAGTGTTTCCCTACAGGCACTCCAAGCCCCTCAAGTTGGGGTCCCTCCTCCTTTTATCTCTGTGTTTGCAGGGACTAAAGTCGCAATCTTCTCTTTCATGGGCAGCACTGCCTTACTCTGAGGCACCATTTACTGCAGCCTGGGCATGCGCACGCTTTGGAGCCCGGGCTCCATGAAATGAATCGTTGCTGACCCCTGGCCCGCGGCTGGGAGGAAGGTGCGGTCCTGGGACCGAGGGGTCTCGTGGCTCTGGAAGGGGTGGCCGGGATGGTCACAAAGCTTCTCCACTTGATCCCCGAGGACATCGAGGCCTGCAGAGGCCAAGGAACTTGTCCGAGCTCATAAGTCAACCAATTTCGTGTCCTGGGAGCAGAGATAATAAAGTATCGATGGCAGAGAGTTTGAAACTGAACTGAAATGAGGTTTCTGGATTAGCCGTGGACTCCAGTGCCCGACGCCCCTCCCTGTGGACAGGCGCGCGGGTTCTTTAGAATAAGGGCTCATTTCGCAATGAGCTTGACCCAGAGAAAAATGGCAAAAATGAGTGGCACAAAAATGAATTTTCTATTTTTTATGGATCAAAAGCTAATTTTAGATTTTGGTGCTGCTCTAACAGGCTATTTCTAGCTCATGCTTATTGCTCCCTTTTATTGGCTCTAATTTTAGACTTGAGCTTGGAGAAGAAATTTGATAAGTTGGAACTTTTAGGCTTGAAAGAGGAAACTTGAATGAGACAATTTACAAGTAGTGACCTGGTTGCTTGGGGAACTCAGGAGTGTAGGAATACATTCGCAGGTTATTACTCCTGTAAAAGTCACTCTTCACTTTCTGCCCAGCCTCTCAGGCTGGCGCGCCTGCTCCGGGCTGGCTTCCCGCAGTCGCAGGACCATAGCTGACACTTACCCAGAGTGCACTGCTTCCGCC
>NW_005355204.1:68339-70856 GCF_000412655.1 Myotis brandtii | reverse complement strand
CCACTTCCTTCCATCTTCCTGGCTCCTGAGAGCTCACCCAGCTCCAGTGCTGTTTAAACACACAAACTCGAGCCTGCTCAGGGCCTTTGCACGTACTGTCTCCATTCTGTGTGAGAGTCTTCATCTCATTCCACGTGTGGTTCCCATTGCCTTTGGTCCCTCCCCTTCCTTCCAGTGTGGACCGAGCTCTCGACCTAAATGACACTGCTTTCCACGCCTACCACCTCTCCATTCAGCATTGGGTTCCGTGTCTGCTTCTTAGAGCAGCCTCATCCAACCACGGCACGAGCTGGACACCCAGGATTCGTCCTCAGCACTTCCCATCACTACTGTGTCGCCACGGCCTCCTCCTCTCACTCCCAGACCCCGGGAACCTGCCCGCCTCTGGCCATGACTTTGCCCCAAATTCTTAGCATCTCTTGCTTAAGCCATGCCAATCGTCTGCTAGTGTTGCCCTCTGATACACCCTTGCAGACCTTGAATAACAAGAGTTAGTCGTGACTTCCGGTATCTGATGGCTGTTCACGTTCATAGCCACATGCGCTTCCTTTGTGTGAACATGTCATGATGAATTCATTCATTCATTCATTCATTCATTCATTCAGCACATGAGGCAATTGAGTTGTTTCTAGTCTTTTGCAATAATTGTCAACTATGCTGCTTTTAACATCGTTGCATATTTTTCCTCAGGCACATGCCAGGGTTTCTCTGGGATAGAAGCACCTAGGAGTGGACTTGCTGGATATCCAAACGCTCAACTTCACAAAGTAACAGCAAGTGACTTTCTACCGCAGTTGTGCCCATGTCCACCTGTGGCCCAGCCCCTGCTCTCCGGCCTTGGCGTTTCCTGAGTCTGACTGTGTGTGGATACCGTGGGCACAGGATGCGACCTCATGTATTCGTAGTGTAAGAGCTGATTGCTAGTGAGACCGGACAGCTTTCCAGATGCTTATGGTGTTTTCTGTATGTGCCTGCTGCATGTATAGGAAACGTTTTTGTGTCTTCCTCTGCAGCCCTCACTGTGTTACTGTCTCGCTTTCCTGACCTCACTGGCTCTGGTCTCGGCTCCGGGAGAGGGAAGTCGGCAACAGCGGCCTGTCCTCGCCTCCCGGCAGGAGCGCCGTGCCCAGGGCTTCCTCAGGGAGGACTGTGCTTGGGGCGGAGATTTTACACGCAGTCTTCACCACATTAAAGATGCTTCTCCTGTTCCCAGCTTGAATAATGTTTTATTATATCAAGTGTGTTTTTCTGATTTATTATAGAGATAGCCATATGATATTATTGTTTGTTTTTTTTTTACAATATTCTTAATCTGATGAAATTGTGAATAAAGTTTATGGATTTTCCAACATTGAAACCCTCTTATATTTCTGAAATAAATCAAGCGTGGCCACCATGTTATTATATTTTGGTATTTACTGTGTATCTGGCTTACAATGTTCTATTAGGATTATACTCATGAGTGAGGTTGGTACTGTCTGCATTCAGCATCCCAGTGTCCCGCCTCCTGGGCTAACAGGGCCCTCCTGCCCGCCCTGGAGAAGTGGAAGGACCTGCTTCCTGAAGACTTGTGGGCGCACTGTTACCCCTGCCTGGGGCTGGCTTTCTGGGAAAACCCTTGACTGCTGCTTCGGTTCCTTGAATAGTGTAGAGTCTTCAAGGGTTCATTTACGCTTGAGTCCCTATAAATGATGAAGACCACATCCTTGCCCATGTCTGCAGTAATTAGTGCTGGCACATGTCCCTCAATACGTGGCTCCTATTACTGAGTTGTGTTTTTCTTTTATCAGTTTCTCCAAAATTGTCTATTATTGCTCTTCCCAAAGAACCAACGTGTAGGTTTGTTGATGACCTCCAGGTTTCTGGAGACTGAGGAGAGGCTGTGCGTGCGGGGCAGAGTTCCCCCAGCGATTAGAAACTGTATGGCTCTGGCTGTCATCCCGGTCGGGCGTGTGCGGGAAGCACTCTCCGCCCCCCCCCCGCCCCTTTCCTCTCTGTCTACAATTAATAAAAACATAACAAAAACACGATGCAGATGCATGGAGCCTGCTGGATCTTCATCCGGGGCCAAGAGAGCGTCTGTGCTGAGCAGGTTTAAAGGGACAGTAGGAGACACAATCGCAGCTGCTTCTGACTCCTGTAGGCATCCTGCCTGTCTGATGAATGGTACTTGGGGTGTCTGTACTGGTCACAAAATAACCACATTGCGAGGTTTGCTCAGGAAGAGGTGATGCTGGGGAACAGTGAACTTTGGGAATGTCTTAACTTCAAGCTGTGACTTAGTCTGGAAGCAGGAGCAGGTAATTTACAATGCACAGGGGCCGGTGCCCAGGAGATGTGCTCACAGTACAGGGGGCGCTGGGGAGCGTAGAGCTCACCTTTTGAGGCCAAAGCTGGGTCAACAATCGGTCTTTCTTGTAACATAGCCTACATTTTTTTAAAATTAAGTCTTTATTGTTCAGATTATTACAGTTGTTCCTCTTTTTTCTCCCCATAGCTCCCCTCCACCCGGTTCCC
>NW_005355204.1:67880-68230 GCF_000412655.1 Myotis brandtii | reverse complement strand
TATGCCCCTGATTCTATTATATTCACCAGTTTATTCTGTTCATCATATTTTTTATTCACTTGATTTTTATATTCACTTGTTGATAGATATGTATTTGTTGTTCATAATTTTTATCTTTTTAAATTTTTTTATTTTTTCATCATTTTATTTTATTTTTATTTTATTTTATTTTATTGTTTAAATAAAATGGTACTTGGGGTGTCTGTACTGGTCACAAAATAACCACATTGTGAGGTTTGCTCAGGAAGAGGTGATGCTGGGGAACAGTGAACTTTGGGAATGTCTTAACTTCAAGCTGTGACATTACAGATAGTAGTACATATGTCTCCTTTTCCCCCCCATTAACCTTC
>NW_005355204.1:34525-62992 GCF_000412655.1 Myotis brandtii | reverse complement strand
ACTGCCTGAGGCCAACCAGCAGGAGCTACAGAGAAATCTGCAGATTCCTCTTCTTTGTTTGGGGTTTGGAGGTGCCCAGATGAGGCGCAGCTGTGAAACAATGCAGGCTGCTGATGAGCCTTAGGCCTTCTTTTGGAAGCTCTGTGATTCTTTGACCCAGCTGCAGTTTGTTAGGTTTGGTTGCAAAAGGCCAGGCCATTCATATGCAAAAGCCTCTGTGTGGCAGCTTGGGTGGGGTTGTAAATTGGGTGGGGCGGGGTCTCAGGGAATCATCAGGGTGGAGCAAACCTCAATGGCTGCCAGTCTGCTCTGCCTCGGAGCAGTCCTGGGGTCTCTGTGTCCCCGTCCCAGGCAGGAACAATGATCACTGCAAGCACCTCTGCGAGAAAGCTGCCCTCGCGTTCTGGCCCGATGCCAGACAGTCCAGTTTCTCCCAGTATGAGTCTGGGTCCCCAGAATCTCACCTGGAACTTCAGTTCAAACAATTGGGAGCTTGTATTTCCCTCCCGATTGAAAAAGACAACAGCATACCCAGTTGCCAGCCCGTTTCCACACACGCCTCTGTACCTCTGCACCTCCTACCTGCTTCAGTTTGCTTTTCTCTTTCCTTCTAGTTGTAGAATTTCCACTCAGCCAGCCTTCCCGTGGTTCTGGTTGAGATCCGTTTCGTCTTTTAGTTGTATTTTTGATGTGGTTGTGCGCGGCAGCAAGTATAAGTGTGTACCTATGCTGCCTTCTTGGTTCCTCCTCATAGCCTACATTTTTAATGTTGACACAATGGCAGGTGTCCCCCTTCCTCCCACCCTTTGCCACCCCCCGGCCTTTACCACATTGTGGTCCATGCCCATGGGGGATGCATGTATATCCTTTAGCTAATTCTTCACCTTCATTATACAGCCCCCACATCGGGCATCGGCCAGTCCTTGAAGACAAATCGGGCTTCAATGGGCCATATGTGTGCTCAACAGGGCATTTTATCTGATCTTTCCCATTAATAAAGTTGAATTCACTAAGTATTGTCTCCGCCCATCCCCTTTTATTCCTCAGTGGCACTGTGGTGTCTATCACCAAAACTCAGCTCAGCATTGAAGATGTGATGAGTCCCAGTGGTTGGGACCCCTGACTTATGCGAGAACATGTTGTAGCCTACATGCTACACAGAACCCAATTTCATTTAAAAAGTCTCCTAGTGTCATTCAATTCTCTAAGTTAGGAAAGTGTGGACCTTCCAAATACATGACAGGGAGAGATTTTGAATGATAGGATCTCAGGGAAAGGGTCGTCCGAGGCCCTTTATCCTCTGCGAATGTCTCGGGTGGCGGGAGATGCTGTCTGTCTTCTAAGTCCTTCTCCCCCAGGGCTGGTCCCTGATGATTCAGAAGAACCACGTCACCTTTTGGGAAAACTCATGTGTCCATAAGAGGTCGTGTTGGCTGCTACTTTGGTTTGAGGATTCTGTTCTGAGCAATTCTTTGTGTCTAGAAAGTTTCAGAATAACATCCCCTACACCAAGCATGTCAAACTCAAAGGCTAACATGGGCCAAATAAACAAGGTTTAAGTTTGTGTGGGCCACAAAAAAACAAAAGCTTCCATTTTCATAGAAACATAGGTTTATTTTGATAAAGACATGCGGATACAAAGGGCTGAAATAAATGAGCAATTGTTAATATAATAGAGCATTTTAATGAAAATTAATATTTTGCCTCGAGCATTAACTTACCCGACACTGAATAACTGCACAAATTAATAAGTGTAATGCAAATAAACCTATTTTTCTTGTTCTCCGAAAGTGAAATATTTCCTGTTGCGCACACCAAACAAGTCAGTACAAGACTAATGATGTGACCATCGCCTGCTAAAGTATTCGCTGCTAGTATTAGTGGAGAGAAATGGTGCGCCTGTGCGTGAGGAGCGCAAGGGAAATGAATGCAACACGATTATAGTAATCAGTCATTAGCAAATGTTGTAGTTTGTTATTAATAATTATGTATAACAGGATATTGTAAAAATTAAGTTACAAAATTTTTATTAAAACATTTCTTACATACCGTTATATTGGCTGGGCTGCAAAAATATTCATTGTGGACCACATATAGCCCGTGGGCCGTGAGTTTGACATGCTTGTCCTACACACACACACTCTTTCACACACTCTCACACAATCACAAACACACACTCACACACTCACATACACTCACATACACTCATGTACACCTACCCACTCACACACTCTTACACACTTGTACACACACACACACACACACACACACTCATTATTGCAACATTGAAAATGCTCAATGTTTGACTGCATACTTAGTGACCCTCTTTCTCTCTCTTCCTTCCTCCCTCCCATCCTTCCCCTGTCTTTTCCTCCTTCTTTCCCCTCCTGTCTCCCTCTCTCCTTTTTTTTCTCTACATAGACCAGCCATTATGCCCACAATTGCCCAAGACTGTCTTGTTTAAAGGACTATCAGTAGCATTATTACTCAGTCTTGGGGGCTGTTGCTCCATCTTTGCTTCAAGGAAAATGTTAACTGATGTTATAATGCTAATGATGCAGGCCTGCCTCTCTTGAAAATCATTACAGATCAATAGATTATGGCATGGATTAGAACATAATTCTCCACAGTGTTCCTTTAAATATTGACATAATAGTTTATTTAATTCATAAGACTGGTTATTTTTCCATTTTTATAACCATCGAGTAAAGCCACAGTAACATCATGATGGCCAGCAGTGTGCCCTTAGATGGGCATCTCCGTCCTTCGCGTGGGTCCCTGCTCAGTGCCCCTGCTTTCCAGGTTTGGGGCCCTGCCCTCCGTTCGGGGGAAGTGGCTGGAGGCTCAGCTGGCTGACCCCTCGGTGAACCGTGAGCATGGAGAAGCCCAAGCTGCGGAGCAGAACAGACAAGCTGGTGGTCAGCGTGACATCCCCAGGACAACATGTGACATACCCAGGACAGCGTGTGACATTCCCAGGACAACATGTGACATTCCCAGGATAGTGTGTGACATGCCTGGGACAGCATGTGACATCTGCAGGACAGCATGTGACATGCCCAGGACAGCGTGTGACATCCCCAGGACAACATGTGCCATTCCCAGGGCAACATGCAACATTCCCAGGACAGTGTTTGACATGCCTGGGACAGCGTGTGACATCTTCAGGACAGCGTGTGACATGCCCAGGAAAGCATGTGACATTCCCAGGACAGCATGTGACATTTCCAGGACAGCGTGTGACATGCCCAGGACAGTGTTTGACATGCCTGGGACAGCGTGTGACATCTTCATGACAGCGTGTGACATTTCCAGGACAGCATGTGACATGCCCAGGACAGCATGTGGCATGCCCAGGATAGTGTGTGACATTTCCAGGACAGCGTGTGACATGCCCAGGACAGCATATGGCATGCCCAGGATAGCGTGTGACATGCCCAGGACACTGTGTGACGTGCCCAGTCAGAACCTCGCCTGCAGCGGCCCAGGCTGCAGGGCCATGACAGGCTGGGCGTCGGGGTCTCGCACTCGGAGCTGCTGCAAGGTGCCTGCCCTCTGAGGGCTCTCTGGACCCCCTGGCCCTCGACCAGGGGACCTGCAGGTGGGCTTTTCTGGCACGTAACTCAGGCTGTGTTTTTTTTCTTCTTTCTTATTTTATTATTTTTTAAAAATATATTTTTATTGATTTTAGAGAAGGAGAGATAGAAACATCAATGATGAGAGAGAATCATTGATTGGCTGCCTTCTGCACGCCCCCGACTGGGGACCGAGCCCGCAACCTGGGCATGTGCCCTGACTGGGAATTGAACCTGAAACCTCTGGTGCCTGGGACCAAGCACCAGGCTGGGCCATGTTTCTGTGCTGTGCGGGCTGTAGAAGAACCCACAGTGTGATTCTCTTATACCTACCAGAGTGAATATTGGGGAGCTACTGACATTACACTGGCAGCAGGGTGGCTCCCCCACCCGACCCTGAAGGAATTCCAAGGGCCGACCTGTGGCTGAGACGCTTACTGTGATGAGAGTAATTCTGAAACAAAAATTGTAAGAAAAAGTGTGAATTGAGTTTAGCCCTAGTAAATGTTAATTTAAATAGAATGATTTCTTTACTTTTCTTTACTGAGGTGAAATTCGCCTTGCAAAAATTTGACCATTTTAAAGTGAATAATCTCATGACATTTGATACATTCCCATGTTGTACAACCATTGCATCTACCTGGTTCCAAAACGTGGCCCCCAGGTGGCCCTTGTGCCCTGAGCAGCTCCCCCAGATCCGGGGGCCCAACCGTCCTGTATCTGCTCTTGCCCCCTCTGAGCATTTCACGTGAATGGACTCGAGTAGCGGGACCTTGGTGGCTGCCTCCTGCACTGGCCATCATGTCTTCAAGACTCACCTGCGTTGTAGTGTTAGTGCTGAGAGAGACGTGGATTTGCTGTTCCACTCATTTACGCTTTCACTGGCCATGTTCTCCACGTGCCCCAGCTGGTACTGTGCTCCGGCTGGGCCTGCGGCCTGTCTGCTGAGTCATGCTCCACGTGTTCCCTGGTGGGGACGGCCACACTAAGCGTCGTCCAGGGAACACAGCTGCTTCTGCCCTGGGCTTTTGCGAACTGCAGCCATGAGCACATCTCAAGCATGTTTGCCTGAGTGAAGCAGACTCAGTGTTCATTGGAAGGACACTCCTGTCCGGCCCGCAGACATTCCATTTAGAGGGGATGGTTTGGGACTTCTGAGAGCTGTTTGGGACTCCTGTATCTCGTTTGTCCAACAGCAAGGAACGTACAGGCCGGGTTCTCGGGGGGAGGCGGTGAGACTGGGCTCCTCCACCCGGGGCAGCGATGGGGCCTGGGACCCTGCGTCCTGAGCCTCCTCCTTCCCTTCCCTTCTCCTGTCTCTGCCCCTTACCATTCGCCTGTCCTCCTCCTTCCCTTCCCTTCTCCTGTCTCTGCCCCTTCCCATTTGCCTCTCTGTCTCCCCATCCATCTGTTCATTCATTCATTCACTCAATCACTCACTCATTCACTCACTCACTCAATCACTCACTCACTCACTTACTCATTCTCTCACTCATTTGCTCAATCACTCACTCATTCACTCACTCACTCAATCACTCACTCACTCACTTACTCATTCTCTCACTCATTTGCTCAATCACTCACTCATTCACTCACTCACTCAATCACTCACTCACTCACTTACTCATTCTCTCACTCATTTGCTCAATCACTCACTCATTCACTCACTCACTCAATCACTCACTCACTCACTTACTCATTCTCTCACTCATTTGCTCAATCACTCACTCATTCACTCACTCACTCAATCACTCACTCACTCACTTACTCATTCTCTCACTCATTTGCTCAATCACTCACTCATTCACTCACTCACTCAATCACTCACTCACTCACTTACTCATTCTCTCACTCATTTGCTCAATCACTCACTCATTCACTCACTCACTCAATCACTCACTCACTCACTTACTCATTCTCTCACTCATTTGCTCAATCACTCACTCATTCACTCACTCACTCAATCACTCACTCACTCACTTACTCATTCTCTCACTCATTTGCTCAATCACTCACTCATTCACTCACTCACTCAATCACTCACTCACTCAATCACTCGCTCACTCACTCACTCACTCACTCACTCATTCATTCACTCACTCACTCATTCACTCATTTACTCACTCACTCACTCACTCATTCACTCATTTGCTCACTCACTCACTCACTCATTCACTCACTCACTCATTTGCTCACTCATTCACTCATTTGCTCACTCACTCACTCACTCATTTGCTCACTCATTCACTCACTCACTCATTTGCTCACTCATTCACTCATTCACTCACTCACTCACTCACTCCTCCAGCTGGGCCTGGCCGCACCCGCGTGTTTAATTGGGAAGATCGGGTGGAGAATGCACTGCTCTGTGGTCAGGATGAGTGTGACTTTGCCCAGCTCAGAGGACAGGTGTCCTGGAAAGATGGAGGCTACACAAAGTCATGGGGACAGGGAAGACCAGGCCGCATCCGAGGGGATCAAGTTCATTTTCCACAGGGCTGTGGCTTGGTAAGGGGCAGGCAGTGACGGGGGCCCTGAGTGCACCAAAGGGCCGAGCCTGCCCTGTGCCCACTTATAGCATGGTGAGGCCAGGCCGACCCTGCAGATGGACGGAGGCCACCCTTTGTTGGGTGCTGGCCTTACTTAAAATTCTTTTTAATTGATCTTTTAGAGAGAGAAACATCGATGTGAGAGTGACACATTGATCGGCTGCCTCCTGCACGCCCCCTACCAGGGATGGAACCCCAAACCCAGGCATGTTCCCTGACTGGGAATCGAACCAGCAACCTCTCGGGCTCGGGACACTCAACCCACCGAGCCACCCAACCAGGGCTGCTTGCCTTTCATTTCTTGTTCAAGTTTCTTCTAACAGACCTGGTAGGTATTTCTTCCAATCCTCATGCCAACCCTGCAAACGGATCCTTTCGGCCCCCTGCAGGATGGGAGAGCGGGTCTAGAGACGGAAGGTGCGGCCTGCGGTCAGGCGTGGTGAGCTGTTGCAGTGGATGAAGCTTGAGTTGAACAGACTTCAAATGCGGTGGTTCTTCCGAGCACGCTTCCTCCTGCCTGTGCGTGTGGACACGCGTGCTGTGGCGTGCACGCAGCATGGCCTGGGCAGGAGGCCCACGGGACCTGCCTGCTACCACTTTTCCAGTTCGGACACGGGGTTGCCGTCGGTCCTCATCCCTTCTTGTGTGTGCTGAGCCCATTCTTCAGGAGCCCTCTGTTTATTTGTTTACTTATTTAATCCTCACGTGAGGATGTTCACTGAGAGAGAGAGGAAGAGGGAGAGAGAAAACGTCGATCAGCTGCCTCACATGCCCACCCCACCTGGGTCAACCCACAGCCTCTCCTCCAGGGCCCAGGATGGCCTCCACCCACCGAGCCTCTTGTCCGCCAGGGTGATGTGGAAGGTGCAGGCCGAATAGCAGCCAACCTGGGCTTGAATTCCAGCTCCATATGTTCTAGCCGTGTGTCTTTACTTCCATGCCTCAGTTTCCCCATCCTCAAAATGAAGGGATGACAGTGTCTACCTTATGGAGTCCTAGGAAACCCCCGGACACATCGATTAGGTGGCAAATAGCAATCACATCCCTGTCACAGACCCGGCACATTTGGAATGTGAGTCGGCTGAGGAGCTCCTTGCTGCAGAGCACCAGCCCCTTGGAAAATGACATAAAATTAAATCAATTAAACCCTGGACAATGTCCGCTCTCCTGACTTTCCCCAGGGAGTGGGGTGCACGGCTACACAGTCAGGACAGTGTGGGGGAAATGGCACCAGAATGGGAGCATTGGCTCTGAGGGGGGAGCATTGGCTCTGAGGGGGAGGCATTGGCTCTGAGGGGGGAGCATTGGCTCTGAGGGGGGAGCATTGGCTCTGAGGGAGCATTGGCTGCTCTGAGGGGGGAGCATTGGCTCTGAAGGCGGAGCATTGGCTCTGAGGGGGGAGCATTGGCTCTGAAGGCGGAGCATTGGCTCTGAGGGGGGAGCATTGGCTCTGAAGGCGGAGCATTGGCTCTGAGGGGGGAGCATTGGCTCTGAAGGCGGAGCATTGGCTCTGAGGGGGGAGCATTGGCTCTGAAGGCGGAGCATTAGCTCTGAGGGGGGAGCATTGGCTCTGAAGGGGGAGTATTGGCTCTGAGGGGGGAGCCTTGGTCTCAGGGGGGATGTGGAGCAAGGATGGCTGTAATGTATATGGAGCCTCCTCGTGGCCTGTCAGGCTGCAGTCCTGGGCTTGTGTGGAGACATCGGGGATGGTGGGAGCCATGGAGTGAGCAGGTGGTGAATGTGACCCTGGCGCACAGGGATGGGGAAGGTGGACCTGCCGGGTGTTTGCGTGGCATTGGCGGCAGGAAGATGTTAGATATGAGGGTGGAATCAGCAAGCCCATCTTGTGTGTTCAGCCAGGACTATGACTGCACAGACTCCCTGCAGCGAGTGGCCAGCCCGCGGGCAGATGAGGTGGATGGGAGCTAGACCCACAGGAGATGCAGCCCTGCTTGCTCCACGGAGCGGCGTGTCTCAGGGAGTCAGGCAGCTCCGCTCCGAGAGCTGTGCACCTGCACCCCCCTTCACTTTAAATTCCAAGTCAGTTGGTGCCAAGCGTCCCGATGACCAAGGAGCTCAGCAGCCTCTCCCCTTCCCCATGTACACACAGGCCTGGAGGGAGAGCTGGCGGGTGCTGCTGGCAGCCAGGCCTCAGTTCTGAAATGCGCAGAACCAACGCGTTCCCTCTCAAAATAAGGTCACTGTTGGCTGAGCTGCGAACAATTGCCAAGTTTATTCTCAGGATGTATTTGCTTTTAGTGGCACCTCAGGATTTAATGCGCTGAGTGATGGTGTTTTCATCTTCCTCACTTCAGCGGTGCAGGCAGCGAGGGCTCCATCTCCGACTGAACTGCCTTTCTCTGTGTGGGCACCAGATGGCGCCATGCCGCAGGCTCTTAAAACATCATTAATTTATTATTTTAAAAACGAATTTGGGAATGATGGCTGCTGGCATTCTAGGTTCACTAGCGTTTGCTTCGTGTCTCAAGCTGTGGATAAGAGATTTAAAGACTGTATTTGAAATGTTCTTTCCATTCTCTGTTCTCCTCAGTTGTCACAGTAGACTTCCTCCCCAAATCTTGATTTTCAAGGGAAGTGGGACTGTCCTGATGCCTTTGCTCCCGCCTTATTATTTTTTTTGTTCTGTTCTTTCCTTTCATCTGTAGAAAAGTGATTTAGTGAGAATACTTATACTAAAATGATAGTGACTTATTTCACTGAGAAATCGGTACAAAAAATCATGTTTGGTGCAAAGGATTGGGCTGTCATGGATTTTCAGCTCTCAGTGACAAACCGTCCAGGACCCAGGTCTAGATGTGTGTTTATTTTTACCTCTCGCCATACCAGTGTTCTTTCCATCTGGAGAGATAATAAACACACACGCTCTTTTGTGTGATAAGCACATTTTGCGGAAGGCACATTTGGTTTTCTTTATTTTCACAAGGACATTGGCACTAAGAATGGCCATCGCAGGTTCGCGGGGAGCCAGCACCGGCCCGGAGCTGGTGTGGAGTGAGAGGGACTGTGTGAGAAACGGCGGGACAGGCTCGCCACACCCAGGAACGCGGTAATTGATGTGTTTGGATCTGAAAACACTGTTTATCGTCGTGGCTAATGCGGAATAATATCTACCGCTGGTGCTTCAAACGGGAAGGGTGAATTCCACGTGGAAATTACAGCGTCTAGGGTGCATTCTTTTGGGTTATCCTTTATTTTCATAAAAATATCCCTCCTGCTGAGCATGTATTTTGAGATTAGGAAGTGCCCTTCCTCCCCCAGAGAAGGGTGTTTCTCATGCTCCGTTCTGAGCACAGAAGGCCCTGCAGGTGGTGGTCTGCATCCCCACGCAGGACGGGGACGGGGAGACGCGGCCAGGAGCAGAGGGGCCTTCCCAGTCGGTGCTTCATGCAGAGGGCCAGGCACGGCCAGCACGGCGCCCGGGCAGGAGCAGTGAGAGGAGAGTGTGCTCACCAGATGCCAGGGGCTGGCTCCCGAGGGCGGGCACAGTGGGCTGAGCTCAGGGGGTCCTGGAAGAGCAGTGGACAGAACATAACCGTCTTTGGAAACAGAGTGGCAGGGACAGGACAAGCATGGACGTCCCCACGGGCTTCCTTCTTCCCTAGGACTCACCCTACAGAAGCAGATCGGGCAGGAGTGTGTAAGCAGAGACCTTCTGGGGAGCTCTTCTAATTTTCTTAATTTTTTTCCATCTCAACTCTGGGCACCACTGGACAAGGACATGGCTCCAGGGCACCCGCCCCATCTCCTCGTCCCACGGCTAATAAGGAATGGCTTCTAGAATTGGAGGCCGCCCCTGGAGTAACAGCCAAGACAAGCAAAGCCAGGGGCACTGGCGGGGGGCGTGCAGGGGGGATGCTATGGAGATGCACGGTGTCCCTTTCCCACTTGCGGCGGAATTAGGCCTGCGTGCTCCCAGCACGGGGGGAGGGGGGTGCAAAGGAGTTCTTGTCCCCTTGTTTGACGTTTATTGACTCAGCCACTCATTCCACAAGGACTGACTCCGTGCTGTTTGCTACGAAATCTGCCACCTGGCGCCGCTCGCCCACCACGCCCTGCACTGTCATCGGAGAGGACCAGTTGCTCCTCCCATCGGCGTGGATGTTGTTCCCTCCCTCATGAGCGGATCCCAGGCTGGTGGTGGCCTGAGAGAGAGAGGCCTGGTCCCTGCCCTCAGACTGAGGGCGGCTCTGGAAGGGGGCCCCGAGTTAGGTTCAGGCTTCTTTTGGGCTTCATCCTTTTTCTCAGGCCTTTGAGGGCACGGGCTGGCGTGTAAAGCTCTGACAGTGAGGCTGGTGGCTACGGCCAACTCCCGCCGGCTGCGTGGGGGGCAGAGGAGAGGAGAGGAGAGGAGAGGAGAGCACAGCTGTGTGCAGAGGAGGACTCCATTCCGGGCTCGGACTGTGCTCGGCCCCTGTTTCCTCACATTTGCAGCTGCACAGAAGCCCTGCTGCTCTCTCAGCCCCGCCCCCTTCCCCTCCCTGCCGCCTCACTACACTGCTCATGGACTCAGGCTCCAAGAATGAACCTTGGAGAAATGGATGACGGGACTGTTTTCCAGTTCACCTGCTCCTGCGACTCTTAGGATGACACAGACTGTGGCCTGTGGCGCAGGTGTCACGGGTCCACCTCCCTTGGACCACTTGGGGCACAGAGTAACCAGGACTTGGAGACTTCCACCTGGTCCCTCCTTCCCACCAAGTGCCTCCTTCCCACCAGGGAACCCCTCCTCCTCACCAGGGAACCCCTCCTTCTCACCAGGGAACCCCTCCTTCCCACCACAGAACCCCTGCTTCTCACCAGGGAACCCCTCCTTCCCACCAGGGAATCCCTCCTTCTCACCAGGGAACCCCTCCTTCCCACCACAGAACCCCTGCTTCTCACCAGGGAACCCCTCCTTCCCACCACAGAACCCCTGCTTCTCACCAGGGAACCCCTCCTTCCCACCACAGAACCCCTGCTTCTCACCAGGGAACCCCTCCTTCCCACCACAGAACCCCTGCTTCTCACCAGGGAACCCCTCCTTCCCACCACAGAACCCCTGCTTCTCACCAGGGAACCCCTCCTTCCCACCACAGAACCCCTGCTTCTCACCAGGGAACCCCTCCTTCCCACCACAGAACCCCTG
Organism: Myotis brandtii; assembly: GCF_000412655.1. NCBI lineage: Eukaryota > Metazoa > Chordata > Mammalia > Chiroptera > Vespertilionidae > Myotis > Myotis brandtii. Next base: position 51,722 of record NW_005355204.1, on the reverse strand, counting down.
CTTCTCACCAGGGAACCCCTCCTTCCCACCACAGAACCCCTGCTTCTCACCAGGGAACCCCTCCTTCCCACCACAGAACCCCTGCTTCTCACCAGGGAACCCCTCCTTCCCACCACAGAACCCCTGCTTCTCACCAGGGAACCCCTCCTTCCCACCACAGAACCCCTGCTTCTCACCAGGGAACCCCTCCTTCCCACCACAGAACCCCTGCTTCTCACCAGGGAACCCCTCCTTCCCACCACAGAACCCCTGCTTCTCACCAGGGAACCCCTCCTTCCCACCACAGAACCCCTGCTTCTCACCAGGGAACCCCTCCTTCCCACCACAGAACCCCTGCTTCTCACCAGGGAACCCCTCCTTCCCACCACAGAACCCCTGCTTCTCACCAGGGAACCCCTCCTTCCCACCACAGAACCCCTGCTTCTCACCAGGGAACCCCTCCTTCCCACCACAGAACCCCTGCTTCTCACCAGGGAACCCCTCCTTCCCACCACAGAACCCCTGCTTCTCACCAGGGAACCCCTCCTTCCCACCACAGAACCCCTGCTTCTCACCAGGGAACCCCTCCTTCCCACCACAGAACCCCTGCTTCTCACCAGGGAACCCCTCCTTCCCACCACAGAACCCCTGCTTCTCACCAGGGAACCCCTCCTTCCCACCACAGAACCCCTGCTTCTCACCAGGGAACCCCTCCTTCCCACCACAGAACCCCTGCTTCTCACCAGGGAACCCCTCCTTCCCACCACAGAACCCCTGCTTCTCACCAGGGAACCCCTCCTTCCCACCAGGGAACCCCTCCTTCTCACCGAGGTCCCGTAGCACCTATGGTTGGGTCCCTCGCATCCCCTCCTGGGAGCTCCGCCTGCACAGCTCTCCTGGTCTCGCCTGGTGAGAAGGAGGAAGGACGTCCAGTGGCCCTGGGATGGCTGAAGGCATGGAGGAGGCTCGCCCTGGGCGGGCTGGGAGGCCCATTCCCTTGCCCGGAGCGAGGGCCATGCCGGTGGCCTTTCCTCAGGTATCCAGGGTGCTAAGGGTCTTGGTGTTGGGTCACCTCCGAGGTGCTGTGTGGAGGCCTCCCGCACAGAGAGCCCCGAGCCTGGCCTTGCGGCGGCCTGCTGCAGCAGAGGGCACTGAGGGCAGGGCAGGGCGGTGAAGCGAGGGTCGGGGGAGCCGTGCCTGGTGTCTCCACCCCGAGCGAAGCAGCTGTGCTCAGCCCGCCTTTCTGGATCCCGATCCCCATCACCGGGGCTCACTCGTGTGGGTCAACTCCGTGACGCTACACCCCTCCAGGGGAAGGCTGGCCACAGCGGGCACCCTTATCTTAGTAAACACTCTATCCCATGATCCGCAGCAAAAAGGTTCGTCCTCATCAGAGAATGGCTCAGCCTCAAGGGTCACTCTTCATCTCGGTTCCTTTGTGGGCTGGACCCTCTGCTGCTGCGTGTTGTGATTCTTCTGTGGCCGTGCTCCCAGCTCGCCCTCAGGAATTCCAGGCATTCCAGCAGGGAACCACTTCAACTCTTAAGCTGTGAACCACAGACACACAGAGGCCTCCGGGGATGGAGCTCAGGCGATTTGCATGGCCCTCCTTTCCTCCTCTGGGCACCACGTAGGCCGTTTAATTACTCGTCTCCGGGAGGGACTAGCGACCCTCTGTGTCGCCTCTTGTCTTGGGGACCAGACAACCACAGTTTATTTGTCATAACAGAATTCCATCACGGAGAGCCCGCGGAAGTTTGTTTTGTTTTATCTGGGGGTTTAGTCCATATAATGAGCCTCGTTATGAACGGGCTTGGATAACATCGCAGGCGTAGCTTTTGTCTTGGCGACTGTAGGGATCATAAATGTAGGCACCACTAAATTATGCCGTGGACTGAAGTGGGGTTTTACCATTAATTGGATCTAGGCCCTCTGACCTTTTCACAGGAAGCAAACTGAAGTGTAATAATTTTTATATAGATGAGCTTTCTGTACGTCCAGTCCTTGTTTTTAAACACTGAAATGATTGCTGGACAATCAAAGAGCTCTGGCTTTACTGTTCTTGAGATAAATAGGGCTTTGCTGTTTCAGGGTGTCACATTCTCTGTCCCTCCTTATCACTCCCCACCCTGCCCCCAGCTGCAGGGACAGGTCAATAAACTCAAAGATAACTCGTATTCGGGGACAAAAGTCTAATGGAATCACATTTATATTTCTACTGATTTATTTATTTTGTGAGTAAATACTTTCTGTAAGATTTATAAAACTCGGAGACTGGAACTTAAAGCAGGCTCAAAAGGTGGAAGCTGCCAGCGGCTTTCGAGGGAACCAGCCGGATGCAGCAGGAAGTTGCACACGGGTCTAAGCTTGCTTATCTCAGAAACCAGGACATTTTTGTTGTTTTGAGTTTTGTCTATTTTGCATGGGCTTCGCTCCGTATATTGTTTGGACCACTAATGTTCTTACTGGCTCCGCCCAATGCTGTGGTTGGTTCAAGAATTGATTTTAACCTCATCTAAATGGAGTCTGCACATCGCCTGAGAGAACTGAACGCATATGGTGGGTAGGTTCACACTGCCCTTAATGTGATGCAAAGACAGCCAACTTTTCCGTGTTTAAAAATATAATGAATTGCCTTGGCCGGTGTGGATAAGTGGTTAGAGAGTCGGCCCTCACACCAGAGAGTCCTGGGTTAGATTCCCAGTCAAGGGTGTCCGTACCTGGGTTGTAGGTTCCATCCCTGGCCCTGTTGGGGTGTGTGTGGGAGGCAACCAATCGATGTGTCTCTCTCACATCAATGTGTCTCTCTGTCTGTCTCCCCCTCCTCCCTCCATTCCACTCTTCCTAAAAAAATCAGTGGGAAAAATGTCCTTGTATGAGATTAACAACTATATATATATGAAATGAACTGATCAAATGCTGGGTATACGAGTGCTTGTAAGTCCTGGGTGGTGGATACAGACCACGTGAGAGGGTAGAGGAGTGTGTGTTGTTGCCATTCTTCTCCCCTGCCTGACGCTCCTCAGCTTCTCGCCACCTCAAGAATCCCCGCCATTCCAGGTCCCACACCACATTCTCCCCAGGGGAGTGGGCACAGCCCAGCTCACCGACCAGGTAATTGCTCGTTCTCTTTTGGTAGCTCTGCATTTAAATGAGGTAACCAAGCCCTTTGAGCTGTACCTGTGAAAGCCTTGCCTTGAGATGATAGTATGGAATCTCATTGAGGATGGCTGTGTGGACGTAAGAGCCGGTCACTTTACTGTGCAGTCAATGTACCAGAAGTATGTATCTCTGTGCATGCATTTATACACACGCATTTTTATGAAATAATTTGCAAAACACAGATGCATCTCTTTATCTGCCTGACTTGTACAGCCGTGGCAAGATAATGAACATGTATAAAGTATGTTGTGAGTAAAAACATGTGAGAAGCAATTATTCATCCTTCTGCCAAACCTTTAAGGTTGCAAGGTCAACAAGACACAGACCATGGGCCGAACGCTTTATTTGAAGTAAAGACGTGTGATCTTTAAAGGAAGTTATTAACAATGTGACAGAAATCTCGATAAACCACTCATTTCAGTGGGAAACTCTAGCCAAAGCCCTGTGCTTATAGGTTAGTTGCCACAACACAGCTCTGGGGCTATCATATTAGAGTATTTGCTTCCACAGTGAAAAGTCAGGAAAAGCAACCACTCTGTTCATGTTTGGAGCCTTTTGGTTGGAACCTGATCAGGGTAACATGTTATACAGCAAACGGCTTCCTACTTAGGCTGCAGCTTCCTCTTCCTGGTGCTGGTGAATTATCCAAAGGTTTCACTGCAGCCCGGCCAGCGCAGTTCAGTGGCTGAGCGTCCACCTAGGAACTGGGAAGTCACAGTTCGATTCCCAATCAGGGCACATGCCCGGGGTTGCAGACTCATCCCCAGTGAGGGGCGTGCAGGAGGCAGCTGATCAATGATGCTCTCTCATCATTGATGTTTCTATCTCTCCCTCTCTCTTCCTCTCTAAAATCAATAAAAATATATTTTAAAAAATAACCAAATTCTAAAGGTCAGAACATAAACATTGTGAAAAAAAGAGAAAGCTCTCATTGGATGCTAACCCTCATTCCCGCCGCTCCCCTCATGGGGGAGGGGATGGAGACTTGGGGTTGGTGTGAGTCCGGCTGCAAGGACCGGCACAGGCCAGGCCCATTAGCCACACCCACAGAGGACAAGGAGGCACCCAGGGCCACATTTATTCTAGAAACTCCAGTACTCCTGAATATTCTAGCTCCCACGTCTCCCCAAATAAATAAACTGAGGGATGAGTACCAATGGGGAACCACCCCTTTGAACAAAGGGGAAGCCTTCTCCCAGGGGTGGTGCAGTGAGGGGGAGGGGGTCAGGGAGGCTGTGAGAGGAGGGGTCCGCCCGGCCTGGGATGACCCCAGGAGGAAGCAGCTGCTGTCCTTCATCAGTGTCCACGGCCTCAGAGCCGGGCAGGTGGGCTGGGGCACCGGCCGGAGCCACCGCCTGCTGCTGTGCCCGCACAAAATCAGGTCACGTGGGTACTAGGAGCTCTGCTCCTTTGGAAATCACTGTGGAAAGTGTTTTTCCTGGAGGCCTGGGAAGGGTGTTCTCCAGTTCCCTCCCGTCCCGGGAGGAAGCCGTCGATGCCCGTCCAGGTCGGAGCCGTCACATGGGGCTGCCTCAGTTTCCGTCTCCAAGTTACTCTGATTTCCAGACACTCACCTGTGCTCCTCAGAGCCCCTAGGCAGGTGCTTTAGTCAGAATACAGCCCACACCGCGTCCTCTTGCTTCTTGGAATATAAACATCTAGAAACGCTTTGCTTCGGGCAGGGAAGGCCCTGCTTTTTGCAGCTCTCTGCTCCCGGAGCCAGGCCGCTTTCCCCGCAGTCTGCGACGCGTGTCTGTGTCGCAGTGACTGTGTCCGTCCAGGTCTCTCTGTGGAAGAAGCAGCCTTCCCGGCCGTCCCGACGGCTGCGTACTGCTGCTGTCCGCGACGTGGGAAACAACAGCTTTGGATCCAAGAGGATCATGGGAGCTCGTTCCCGTGAAAAGGAAACAAGCATTTTGAGCGGCTGCTGGGGCGAGGGCACCTGGTCCGTGGGTCCGCGGGGCGGGTCCGGCCGTGTGGACAGAGGTTTAGGGGAAACACTGGGGAGCGAGGTGCTGCTCTCTCCCAAACACGCAGCTGCTTGTTCGGAGGCTGTTGGCACTTTCCAGAGGGTTTCAAACAGGCCAAGCTCTGGCCTCGCAGCTCCTGACCCCGTGGCAGCCAGAGCTGGAGGCTCCATGGCGGCAATAGCCATCGAGGCTGGGAGACCGCGAGGCTGCGGGAAGAAGGTGCGGCCTCTGTGCTGAGGGTGCGGAGCCTCCGGGACACGCACAATCGCCTTTGTGCTGAGTCACTGTGACCCAGAGATTCACAGTCTGCAGGTCAGGGGTGCGCGGAACTGAGTGAGCATACAGCCCTTTCCACCGGCTCACATGCTTGTCCATGTTTTCCTCACATGCAGACCATGAGGACTCCTGCCGAACAACATCTTCCCATAAAGGAAACAGTCCATCCGCACAGATTCAGAGCCTTAGAAAACGCTGTTTTAAAGAAAAGATTCCTTCCCTTTTTGCACAATCAAGCTTGACATATTCCTTCACTCCCTCTATCACTCCACATATAGAGGGAGTTACTGACCACCTACTATGTGCCAGGCTCTGTGCTGGGTGTTTAGGATCAGAGAGAAGCAACCAAGCTGTGCCTTAATAGAGCTCATGTTCTCATTCAAAGGGACAGACTGCAAACAAGCAAATACATAAAATGCCGGCATGTCAGATGGCGGTCATTGCTGTGGAGGAAGTGATGCAGGAGCGGGTGTGCCAGGGGGCGGGCGGGCCTTGAAGCAGAGGTCAGGCCTGCAGGCAGGGTACCCAGGGGCCTGCAGGCAGGGTGCCCAGGGGCAGGGCTCAGAGCCAGCACAGGACCCAGCAGGGAGGCCATTGGGACGGGTCAGGGAGTGACATGTACACAAAATTTTAGGAGGAGGTGGGAACCATTGAGGGTCTCACATGAGGAGTGGCCCTAGCTCGATCTCTTTTTTATTAAGGTAAAATACACATAACATAAAAGTTACCGTTTTAATCATCTTTAACTGAGCAGATCAGTGGCATGAAGTACATTCTCATCATTGTGCAGCCGTCACCACCATCCCCAAAACTTTCCATCTTCCCAAACTGAAACTCTGTCCCCATTAAACACCCCCTCCCCTTCCCCCGCACCCCGCACCCAGCTCCTGGCCCTGCCATGTACTTTCTCTCTATGACCTTGATGTGTCCAGGAGCCTCATGGACATGGGCTCATACAGTCCTGTGTGACTGACTTGCTCACTGAGCGTAGTGATCTCAAGGCTTCTCGTGTAGTCGTCAGGGTCTCCATCCTGGTCAGGGCTGAGAAGTGTCATTGTGTGGATGGACCACAGTCTGTTGATGAACATTTGGCCTGTTCTCACCTGTGGGCTGTGGAGAACATGCTGTTTGAACGTGATTGCAGATACCTGAGCCCAGGCATCCATTTCTTCGCACAGGTAGGTGTGCGGAAGTGGATGCTGGGCCACATGACAGCTCTGTTTGCTTCCGAGGGACCTTCCCACTGTCTTCCAGCCGCTGCACATCAATGTCCCCCCAGTAGAGCACCAGGGTGCCAGCCCCTCTGTGTCCTCACCTACATTCCAGCTTTCTTGTTCCTTTCTGTGTCTTCATGATGTGGCTTCTCTGAAGAAGGATCATAGGCCCACCTGTCCCAGGAGCAGTGAGGAGGCTGGGCTGGGTGGCCACTGGGGCCCACCTGTCCGGGAGCAGTGAGGAGGCTGGGCCTGGGGCCCACCTGTCTCGGGAGCAGTGAAGGGACTGGGCTGGGTGGCCACTGGGGCCCACCTGTCCCGGGAGCAGTGAGGAGGCTGGGCCTGGGTGGCGGCCGCGGGGTGCTGCCTGGGGTTGCACCAGCTGTGCTTTGAAGCTGTGTTTGCGATGGATTAGAGGTTGGGTGTGACAGAGAGAACAGTCCAGGAGGGGCCAACATTTCTGGCCTGAACAACAGACAGGAAGGCCTTCCCTTTGCGGAGACGGGTGTGGGGCGGGTCAGGTCAGACTTACAGCTATAGACATCATCAGCCATCTCCTTTTGCATACAGACTAGGAAGGGCTGTGGTGTGATTTGTGTATTTATGATCAAATCCAGAACCATCTAATGTCACTCTAATGTCGGAAAGTACGTACGTGATGCAGTGTGGGACGTTGTGCCTTAGAAAGCCTCTGGCTTGGAGATATGCCTGCAATTGCCCTCTGGGCCCCCCAGTCTCCGCACCTCCCTCTTACGTGTCTTGATCTCCATCCCCAGGGGCAGCACCTGGCTCTCCAGGGGGGTCTGCCTCTGTGGGTCTCCCAGAAGCACCGCACTCTCTCGTTTGCAGGGTTTCCCGCCCACCCCATGGGGTTCTGTCGTATTGCCTAATGTCCAGCCAGTAGCCATGTTCACTTGGTCATTTCAGCTTGCAAGCCCAGGATGCAATGAATGTGATACTATGTGGCCCTTTCATATCTGAAGTTGATCTCGTCTAACAGTGTCAGGTGCTGGGTATGTGGGAACAGCGGGGACAGGGTGGGCGCAGACGGGTCCCTCCACGCGGAGCCTCCTGTAGCCCAGGCCTCGGTTCCCCAGCTCTGCGTCCTGGCCTCGGCTCTTCTCCCGTTTTGACTGGATCATGAGAAACATGTTCTTCCCACCTGCACCCCTACCCCTGCCCCCCAAGGGAACGGCAGCTTCCCGGGACCTGCCTGTCGGTACGGTCTTTTGTCGTTCATGAGTATACAGAGTAATTGCCCCTTCTCTGAGGCTTCATTGAATTTTTTTTTTCCTGTTTCAAGCCATTTGGGTACAGAATCCTATTTCTTCATGGGAATGTCTTGCTTCTCAACTCGATGGCCAGAGATCTGGGGACAGGAGCCATGCACAGTGAGCTCCGCCTCTCTCGGTTCCAGCTTGGAGGTGTGTGTGCTCCATGCACCTGGGGGGTGTGGGGGGCTTGCATGCCCCCTTCCCATACACGTGGGTATTGCTAGGAGATAAGCAGCACAAGCAGTGAGACAGGCAGCCTGTCCCTCTCTCCTCAAGTCATTCAATCTGACATCAGCACAGCGTTAGGTCTGAGGACAAACAGTTCGTGCCGTTTGCTTTGATGAGGACCCGCCACGGGGCGTCCAGCACAGGCTGCCCAAAGTGCTCCAGAGGACATGGGGTGTCCGTCAAATGCACCAGCCCACCTGACCCGTGCACTTGTGGCGAGTACTCGTGGTCCCGAGACCAGGCGCAAACAGGTGCGCTCCTCGCAGCGGCCGACAGCACGCGCAGCCCCCTCGTGGGGCTGACCGAGTCCCCCGTTTCTTTTCCAAGCTCCACTGGGGCTTCGGCTTTTCCTAACTGAGCCAATGGCACTCGGTCAGCTGGGAATAAACCGAAAGCTCAAAGGGCAGGATTCTTCATTACCTCCAGGTCCCCAAGCCGGAGAGCATGTGCTACACACACAGGACCAAGGTAGTCACGTGGGCACCCATCTGTGTTTCCTGAACAGTAACAGGTTCTGCTGATCTCGGACTGCCTAGCGCTCTCAGCTCGCGCTGCGCAGGTGGGAACGCCTCATGCGGGTGCCGGGCAGGGAGTGTCTTTCAGACGCCTCTACCCTTGGAAGCCTGTGCCTGAGTCATCGCAGGGCTGGGACTGCAGCTAGACGGCATCTCGAAGGCGAGGCAGCCCTCGGAGTTTTATCTAGCAACCTCCCCCCGCCCCAGAGCCATTGTCCCCCTAAGTGAGGAACAAACCAGGATCCCAACTGCATGTTAACCCTAAGCAAACGGCGAGCGCGATGGACTGTGGCGGCTGTAGCCGGAGAGGGCCAGCCCGGCCCTGAGCAAGCTGAGAGTGGGTGGGCACGTCTTTGATGTGCTCTGCCCAGCAGCCCCGCCCGCGCCAGGACCCGTGCCCCTCACAGTCGTCTTGGTGAACCTCAAAGCAGGGCCCCCACTGACAGCTCAGCCCCGCCCAGACCCTGATGAGGCAGAGCCTCCCTCAGCCCATGCGCAGCTGCCGCGACTTTGACGTTGGTGTCTCAGCCTTCTCTCTGTCCCTGGGTCTGAAGCTCAGTGCCCGGGCCCCTGCACTGCCTGCCTAGACACCTGCCAGGGGCCTCTGGAGGCCAGGCCCGCACTTGCCGGGACCCCACCCGCCTCACCTGCTGGGACCACGCCCAAGCCCCTTCTGTCCCAGTCACTCGCCCTACAGACCTCGGGTCTGGGACGCAGTTGGAACTTCCTGACAGTCCTCACCACCATTAAAACCAAGTTTAGGGCAGGAGCAGAAGGCGGGGGCCGGGGGTGAGGCCAGCGTCACCCCTCAGGCTGACTTGGGGTTCAGGGGCCTCCTCACTCACTCACTGAGGGGGAACTCAGCCCCTTTCCTCTCAGAGCCCAAGTTCTTCTCCCTGTTGCTGCCTTTCTGCCTGACCACCTCTCCCTGACGGATAAATCAGTGCCGACTGGCAAATGGCTGCCAGCCACCCGGTGACTGGGGGTGAATGTTCCCAACCAGCAGCTGCGCACCCCGGGCTGCTGACCTGCCAGGGCTCCTCGTCACAGACGATCCAGGACAGAGAGCAACGTGGGTGGCTTCAGCCCTCGCGCAGCATAGCACACGGGCTACCTGGCCTTCCTGCGGAGGGTCACCTGCCAATCACCTTTATGTCCAGGTGACAATCCCGGGTGGAGGCTCTGCAGGCCCAGGTCCTGGGGGCCACCTCCACCTCTGCAGCCCCAGCACCACGATATTGCTGCCCAACTCCCGGCTGAAGGCCACGCCCATCGGGACCCTTGTTTCTGCAGAGGATCCCCGGGCCTTTGAGGGGTCAGTGTCGCGTCCACGGTCTCCGTGATGCTCCTTCCTGTGCCTGTGGTCCGGCCCCTCCTGTTCACGTTCCTTCCGCTCTTTCTTCTCTGCCCTCGCCGCCTGCAGCCCCCTTTCCTGACCCCCGAGCTCCGCTTCCAGACCTCCCCTCCTCTCCAGAATGCCCCTCCTCCTCCTCCCCGAATCATTATCCTGAAAGGCCTGCTTAATGTCCCTTTTTGCCTGAAATCAATTTTCGAATTTCCCCACACAAATCTCTTGCTTTCGTAGCTCCTGCTGTTGCAGGAGTTGGCAGCACACACTTCACTCTCCTTAAACCCTGCAGCCCGGTGGCTGCATGCTGAGGGCAGAGGCCACGCCCTGTGTCCTTGCCCGCAGGTCACCCTCCGGAAGTCGAAGCCCAGTCTGCTCTGTAAAATACAAGATTATAACGCATAACACTACCTGCTCCTGCCCAAGATGGCCCACGAGGATAGCTGGCCTCCGGTTAGGTCCTGGACCCCTTGGCCCTTTTCTTACCACACCGATGGCGTTTCAGACGCTCCCCTTCGCGGGCTCGCGCTGCCTGCCCCCGGGGTCCCGGCCGGTTTGCAGTTCAGGTGGTCTCGCTCCTGGGCCTACCGTCTGTCCATTCCTGGCCTCCAGCCTTTGCCACCAGTTGCAGTGGGTGCTGTGACATGGAAATACATGCCCACAGTCAAGAGCATGAAGCCATGTAAGCGCACCTCACAGCTCACCACGCCAGGGCGCTTGCCGGTCTGCCCTGGAGCCCCATCCGAGGCAGGACGCGCCCCCAGGCCCAGCGGCAGGCCCAGGCAGAGGCCTTGGAGTAAGTGGTCAGTCAGAGGGGCGCCCCGCCAGCAGCTTTCACCATCGCTGCTGCGTTTCCAAGTCCTCTCTCCGTTCTGTGCAGTCCTTGCTGCAGCTCCTGCACGGGCAGCCACCTCAGCGGGCTTAGCTCTGGGAAACCATGCAGAGGGCACGGCCTGGCCCAGGTGCCCGGGGCTGTAGCCAGAGCCAGCATCCTGGCCGCCCTTCCACAGCCCGTCATTGCGCCGATGGCGTGGGCACTAAGCCATGGGAAGCGACTGCTGATGCCCCAAGTGCCACTGGCCCACTCCATCCACCAGGAGGACTGCTGTCTCACCTCCCGCTCAGCACCTCCCGCACTCAGCACCTCCTGCGCTCAGTACCTCCTCCCGCTCAGCACCTCCCGCACTCAGCACCTCTCGCACTCAGCACCTCCCGCACTCAGCACCTCCTGCGCTCAGTACCTCCTCTGCTCAGCAACTGGTGGGGTGACTGTCCCTCCAAGGCTTGGCTTCCTGAGGCTCCCTTGCATTGTGTCATTACTGTCATTCCACTCCTGTGGCCCTTCCAACAGTTACTATGCACATAAATGTCACATACACACACACATACCCCACACACATCACACACACACACACAGACCACACACACATCACACACATCACACACACAAACCACACACACCACACACACATCACACACCACACACCACACACCACACACCACACATACCACACACTACACACACCACACACACACATATACCCTACACACATACCCCCCCACACAGACCACACATACCACATACACACACCACATATACATCACACACAGCACACACAGCACACACCACGCACACATTTCACACACACCACACACACACATCACACACATACACCACACACCATACACCACACATAGACCACACACCACACATACCACATACATGCCACATGCACACATCACACACACCACACACACCACACACTACACACACCACACACACATATACCCCACACATATACCCCCCACAGACCAAACACACACATCACACACATACACACACACCACACACACACATCACACACATACACCACACACACCACATACATGCCACATGCACACATCACACACACCACACACACCACACACTACACACACCACACACACATATACCCCACACACATACCCCCCACAGACCATACATACCACACACACACATCACACACATACACACACCACTCACATCACACACACACCACACACCACACACACATCACACATACCCCCCCACACCACACACATCACACACACCAAACACACATCTTACACACACCACACATACCACACACCACACACACACATCTCACACAAACCACACATACCACACACACACCACACACATACAATGCACACACACATTACACACACAAAACACACACACCACACATGCATCACACATCACACATTACACACCACACCACACACACCACACACACCCCACCGATACATCACACACACATAACCACACATATCTCACACACACATGTCCACACACGTGCATGTGCACACACACATAATGCACACACATGTGCAATGCACACACACCATGCACATGCATGCACACACACGTGCACACACACACAGGGAAAGTCCCACAGCAGCCTCCAGTCTCCAAGGGGCCCCTCCGTGTGGCCCGAGGAGATGACACAGCCCAGGGCTGTGGCTCCTGGTTACTGTCCTCGGTAGATCAGCCTTGCCTCTCGGAGCCCCTGTCTTCGCAGACTGTCCGCTGCCAGGAGGGCTTGCAGACGGGGCTGCCTCTTTCTGTCGCTCGGCCCAGGAACCGCCCGCGCCGTGAGCAGCACCCTCAACTCCACAGCACCTCCGGGGACCACAGGAGTGACACCAGAGGCTCGAGGGTCTGGTGATTGTGGCCACTCGGCAGATGGACTGGCTGGAAGCCCTGAGCCTCAGTGCTGGGCTGCTCCTCACTGCTCGTGGGGATGGAAAGGGCGCGGGAGGTTGGCCTGGGCGCGCACGGAGCAGGGGGACAGGGAGGCCATGGGAGATGGTGTGGAACCCGAGCATCCACCGTGGACTCATGAGAACAGTGAGATCCTGTGCACACGTGCTCACCGCCGGAGACGTGGCCATGGAGATGGGGCCTGCGGCCACGGGGTCCCAGGGCCCACACGCCTTGGAGGAGCAGGCATCCCGCTGAGCCGACCCCAGACACGGGCTCGGGGCGCCCTGGCCCTGCCCACAGGACTCCCAGATGCACGCCAGCCCCCGCTCACCCACGTCCCCCCACGACCTGGGCTCTCGAAGGCGATGGCAGCCGTGGATTCTCTCAACACGCTCGGGCTGAGTGCTCTGAGGGTGTCGCCTGGGTTCCTGGGGTGACGTTCAGGGTCCTGGGAGCCTGCCGCACAGTCTGAAGGCAAGTGTGGCTGGTCCCCACGGATCCTGCCTTGCGGTGAGGGTGACCGCCCCCTCACTCACAGGGAGGAAGAGCTTCCATTGGGCGCTGTGTCACCCACAAGTGGTCAGGGACAAGCCAAACAGAAGCACCAAACAGGAGAGAACAGTCTGGGAAAGAACTGATTCTTAAAATACAGCCTCAGAGTAACTGTCGCAGAACAGAATCAGCACTCGCTGGACTTCTTTAGAGCCATGTTTTTGGAAGAATCAGATTGTGATTGGATTGAGTATTTGCATGTTTTTCCTCATCAGCAGCAAACGGCTGGGCTACAAAAGGCACGTCCACGCAGCGACGCTGGCGAGAAGGCAGCCTCCTGCCCAGAAGGCTCAGCATCTCTGACGGAGCATCAGCGGGTTAACTGGTGGAGAGAGCCTGGTTTCCCGGTGGAACAACCATTTAACATTGTCAAGATGTCAATTTGTCCCAAATTAGTCAATCATTTCCATGGAATGACAACAAAAATTCCAGCAAGATTTATTTTAGGAACTCAAGAAATGTGTGTATTTGGCAAAATAAAGGTCCACGAATAACCTGGAAATTTTTTCAAAGGAAGTTGGGACAGGAGAATTCCTGACCACGTGGGAGGGCCGTGAAGGCAGCAGCAAATGCAGAGCCAACCAGACCTGAGAGGAGCCTTGGAGGCGACCAGAGCAGCCGAAACCTTGGCGACGTTGATCAGAAGTAATGATAACCCTGGTGCGGGTGGGCAAGACCGGGTGGAGCTGGCGTGCTGTCCCCAAAGCAGCACGCAGGTGAGGGGCAAGAGCCTGTGTGAGCAGATGGGATTATTGGCTGATCCATTGATTCCAGTTTGTTCCCTGCCCAGATCCTGGCTTATTTAGTGCAAACACAGCCTACCGCCCCCCAGTTGAGGGGGGCTTTGTCTCTGCAACCATTCTGGTTCTCCGAGGCACCCCTCTGTGGAATGAGCAAAGCTCCATGAGCTCATTTCAGCTGAACCTGTTTCCAGTCCCCCTCCTCGAGCCACACCCTCTTCCGCTCTTCCCAGCGGCTTACCAAGTGCTGTTCCGTCGGAGTCTCATCGGAATAATCCTGTCCGTCCTCACCGCTTCCACCCCTTAAATATCTGACGATGTTCGTCTTATCTGCACTTAGGCTCCGATTAGGGAACAGCATGCGCTTAGCATCCTTAATCTTTCTGCCTAAATCAATCCTCAAAACCAGCCCCAATACTGCTGTTTCTCTGCTCTTCTCTGAACCTCTTCCAAATTGCCTGCCTTCCTCGTTCAGAGCCGCCTGGCCCGAGCATGCGGACCTGCGCCGTGATGCGCTGCAGCAGCGGCCGGCCTCCTCAAACCTGGCTGTCCCCGCCCGTTTCTAGCTGTTGACACAAGTGCCCGCTCTCTGTCACCCCTATCTCTTCATGCAGGTTATCGCTTTCTAGTTATTCTTCCAACATGAGAGGCTGAAATGCAAGTCGGAGGAGGAAAAAGCTCAGGTACAGAGGCATGTCCTCAGCCCCCGGGGCCTGAGAGGAGGCCCTGCCCTCCTTCTCCAGACAGGACTGTTCAACATGAATGTGTCCTTTGTGTTTCCCCACGAGTTTTCCCCAGGACCCACCTGCAACCCTAAGATGGGCCCTGTCTGGGTGTGTCCTTGCCTGGGGTTGTGACCCGAGGCCCAGGGGGGACCCCAGGGTCTCCTAGCCCTCGCCCAACAGCCGCCCACCCCACAGGGAAGTCTCGCCTGCTGCTCGCTGTGGACTTCCTCCCAATCATCAATCCATCCTGATGCTCCTCCTTTGATGATCTTTACATGAGTCCCGCAGGCCCGCAGGCAGCTCCCCGAGGCTGTGCGTGGCATGGAGGCGCTAAGCGCCTCCTTCAGGGTTGGGAGGGTTGGCCCTCGGGTGTCTGAGTGGCTCACTGTGGGTGCCGCTGTAGGGAGCTGGTGCCCGGGAGGGGCAGACTGGTGGGCCTGCATGGAGTGGGTGGAGGCCGCTGCCCTGGCCTGTGGTCCCCTGCGGGCTTTCCCTGGCGGAGCAGGAGTGCAGGGCTCTCCGCCGGCCCTGTGCTCCCAGGGCAACAGCTATTTCTCTGAGTGAAGAAGGAATGCCTGTATCTTCCTCAACCTGCGTGACTTAGCTGCTCAGTGGGCATCTCCTAGTTTTATTAAGGACTAGCAGCCCGTTGCATGAATTCATGCACAGGTGGGGTCCCTCAGCCTGGCCCACGATTGGGGCCAATGGGGGCCTGTCTCACCCAGTCCCAATCAGGTCGATTGGGCTGGCTGGGGGAGAGACCATGGGAGGTTGGCCAGCCGGCTGGGGGGAGGGACTGCGGGAGGTTGGCTGTGAGAGTGCACTGACCACCAGGGGGCAGCTCCTGCATTGAGCGCTGCCTCTGGTGGTCAGTGCACATCATAGTGACCGGTTGTTTGGTTGACTGGTCTTAACGGTCGCTTAGGCTTTTATTATATATAGATGGGACTCATTCCATTGTGGTTGCTGGGCTGACTTCCTTTCCTCTCTCCAATGTACCACCTCTTGCTAACCTGGCACACCAAGATTCCAGGGCAGGACCGCTGGAGCAGGAGGGATGCTGTGAGGAAGCCCCACTGTTTCAGAACACAGAGCAACATTGGAAATGCACACTGCATTGGCAGGATGCTGGGCGTCCCGGGGACGAGCACGGACCAGAGAGATGCCAACCACACTTGAGGCAGGCACCCAGGGGCCCCGCTGCAGCCTCCTGGTCCCCAGTGGCTTCCCCCTGGGGGTGGGGGTGAGGCTGGGGTGGGGGCAGGAGGAGGGTCCAGGGAGGGATCGATAGGATCTGGCTTAAAGGGGCTTGGGCATAACAAAGGAGTGGGGACACAATTACCATTGTAATGCAAGTTTCAACCTGGCCAGTTTCATGGAAGAGATAAAAGTGCAGTGTGCGTGTCCTGGGGGAGCACCACTTCCATGGAGGAGCAGGACCCACAGTGAGAGGCAGGGCCGCGTCACACCCACTCTCAGAGCAGCGCACTTTATCATGACTTTGTAGCTCTTTTCAAAGCACAGAGCCTCTGCCCCTTTCTCAGAGTTTAACTTAAGAGCAGTTAGCAAATGACGACTTCAAAACTTTGCTGTGTGCAGCCCGCCGAGCGGCACCCCATCTTTGCCTCTGTGGCAGCGGGAGAGGTCGGAGAGGTGCCCTGTCTGCTTCTCCATGAGACGACTGGGGAAATGGCTCCCACTGCCAGTGCTGTGGGCTGCAGCAGGCGCCTCTCTGTCCTGGGCCTCCACAGCCACTGCCCCGAGTGCTGCAGAGAAACTGCGTGGGGTGTGAAGGGCGGTTAGAGGGAGGAAGACAGATGGGAAGGAACTAGGAGAGAAAGGCAGAAAGAAAGAGAGGCAGGAAGGAGAGGAGGAGAAAGGCAAGCAAGCTGACAGCCCTCTTAGAAATGCGGTCTTTTCATCTGTGTAATTTAATGATTTCTTTCGTTTGAAGCGATGTAAAGGCAAGTAATTATTGTTATTCCTAATGCCCTAATGCCAAGCCATAAATGGGGGCGCTGGGGAGGGGAGGGGCGCTGCCTTGATGAGCTGGGGCCGATGGTCGCGATAAGGCCCCGTGCCCCGGGGCAGTGCCACGCCAGGGAGGTGTCTGCTCGGTGTCGGGTTCCTCACCCCGGAAAATAAAAAATAAAAGCAATTTGCAGAAACCCATGCGGCTGGCAGCTTCGCCCGAGCCCCCGGGCGTTCTGGAAGCTCTATCACAGGAGGAATATCAGAGGATCCGCTGCCACGGCGCTGCGCCCCTGCCCCACAGCCTGCGAGTGCTAAGCAGGCAATTAACAAGTCAGAAGGCACAGGTGTGCCAGGTGAGGTTTGGTAAATTGCTTTTGATCTAAATTGAGATGCTCTGGGGATTTAACTTCTTAGACAAAAAGGGCATAAATAAATAATCAGGATTTTAAGGCTGGGACTGGCGAGCCGGCTCTAAAATGTCTTAATGCACTTGA